>NC_052500.1:56113489-56238506 GCF_016617805.1 Bactrocera tryoni | reverse complement strand
AACGTAGTAGCCACCAAGTTTACGTGCAAATTCGGGAATGACACTTCTTTCGCAATTACCTTCTGTTAGAGTTGAAGATAGCGGATATACTCGCACACAAAAGATGCATTGGAATTTCAGGACTTTCATACAATTACCGTACCCTTTTGGGCTATTAACTAGCTGTCGCAAAATACCAAATTTGAGACTAGTTGGTAGGACTTTCAACATTTACTTGTTCAGCAAAAACCGACTTAGGTTCCAATGGCTTTCTTGCTTCGTACTATTTCTCGTTACAGCTTATTTCAACATGTTTTTATCACACATACATATTCTATACCATATGATGCTGCAACTCGTCAGTAGCTCAGTTGGACTTGGAATTTAAGGTGACGTATATTATTCGCTTAATTAAAAGCATGCTGCTCAGCAAAATTAGTTCATGCGCATCAAGGATAACAATTTGTATTTGACAAGTGCAAATATATGTACATATAAGTTTAGAAAATATATTTAGTATACTTGTGTAATTCGAACCAATTTCTGCAACGCTTCACTAAATTTATTCATGATTGAAATTACCATTTCCTTGCTTCGAGAGACATTTCTTGCCTACTTCAACATCGCCTGCATGTATATGCCAACCCCTTCATAGCACGAAAAGACGGCATTGCAGATATTTCTTATAGTTCCATAACGACGTTCTAACGCCGGAGTGTCATAAATATTTCCAAGTCTACTTTTAGGTGTGAGTGGTAAAAATTGCTTAAAATTGAATTTTATGCAGCGACATGAAATGGAGCCATTGAAGGCACAAATTGCCTTAGATATACATGAAGATATTTTTTAATGGAATTTAAATTTTAGTGTACCTGTGTCTGATTTATGACCAATTACTGTGGACATAGCTTCCATCGCTGTCATTGCTTTTACACTTTTCATACATCAAACAGATTTACACTTACGACTTATATTGTTAGGTTTTGAGCAAAGAATATGCACAAATTTTTAAGGCGTTGCATGTTGTTTTCAAATCTATTATTTCAGAAAAAAATATTTCCAAAGAATAATCAGATACTAGTTTTTCAGACATATGTATAAAGTTGACTAAGTTAAGTAAAAAACTAAAACAAGCCGAGTTCAATCGAAATTTTTCGTAAAAAAGTGAAATTCATATGAACTATATTAACACTAACGACACAAGAGGAAACAACAAAATATACGCGTAAAAAACTTATCTTATGTAAAATTAATGGATTTCAGAATGCTAAGCTGTTTTGAGGTGTCTATATTTGAATATCGAGACAGCAGATAAATATCGTTTTATGTATGTATATACAACGACGTGCTTAATGAATATGTGTAAACCTTAAGTATAAAAGTGATGAAGAGGAACATTTAACTAATCTCGTTGATGAACAAACAAGAATATAGTATTAAATTAAATCTTATATTTGAATCTTCTTTAATCAAGATTTAGTTATTAACTTGGGAGAGAAGAAAAACAATATTATTATTATACTTGATCCAGGGCGTATACGTAACATATGGAGTTGTAGCTAATTTTTAGACGCAGATAGTTTTGTTTGTTTTCAAAATAATAAATTCACTTCATAACAAGACTTACACCTAAAACAAGTATAGAATAAATATATGTGTTGTCATGCACTTACATAGCAGTTAATTCGAAAATAAACAACTTTTAAGTGAAGAAGCGCTAACTGTCAACGATATAGGCACCAGAATTACAACGAAAACAACATTAATGCATTAAGAGTGCAGAAACAAAATAAATATAATATAAACATAATACACTAGGCGACAAAGACAATGCACTCTTGTCAGTAGCATAACTTTCGCAGTTCTCTATAATTAATTCAAGAGACCCTGCGTCAAAACTTGCACGCGAAAACTGCAAAGAAAAAACAAAAAAAGAATATACAAAAGCGTAGTGATAATAGTTGTTGTAGTTAGAGCCCCGAAATACTTGATAATACTTACATCTCTAAAATAATTAAATGCAACTCGCATTTTGGGAAAATGCAAGACAAATGCACAGGTATATAGAGTGTGTCGCCATCTCGCAACACGCATTTGCCACAGCTTGAAATGGTAGCCTTGTGCAACACAGAATATCTGTCTTATTAAGTCTAAGTCGTGAGTGGCTTGTACACAGCTACAGCAACTCTGAACAAATCACATACGATCATTCCGTTTGCTGCTGTGGCAAACAAGTGCTACAATTACAACTCTTATTTAGCATAGTGAAAATGATTGAGTGGTTATTTCACCCTTTGCTGCTAAATAGTGAAATTTATATGCAAATTTAATGTATGCATACGAGAATTTCTGTCCAAGTATTGGTGCTCTTCAAAGAATGAGTACAATGCATATACTTTAGTGCTTATTCAATGGTGCTTGATAATCGTGTAATGGTTCAGCGATTCTATTGCCGACCAAATCAAGCGTGACAATAGACCTGGCTTTGCTGTGGGACTAAATGAATCTATTTGCAGTAGTTGCTCTTTGATTATATAAAAGTAGAAATATAAAGGTATATACATATATGTAGTTTGCTTCAGTAGACGGTAGTTAAAATTAATATAATATTAATCATATTTAGAAGCTTTGTACGTAAAATAGTAGGATTTGCACAGTTTTAGTTTTAGTGTTTGTTCATGCCTATACAAGATGTATGCATTAATTTGGGAAGTAATGTAGGGAAGAACTAAAAGGTTTTTGAAATATGCTGCTTTCCTCCAAGGCCTTAATACTTATATTTTTTTTTTCTAGTCATTTACTTGCGGTTAAGTATTTATAAGGTGGACCATTAACACTCATTTACTTTAAATGTACCTTTAGTGTCTTACATAAGGATATATGGTATGGAATAAACCCTTTAGGAATCAACACAATTTTATTGGAGGTATTTTGACCGACAAATCAAAACATATTTACGAGAAACAAAAGCAATGTTGTAGAATCTCTTATTGTTAAACGATGATCTTGACTACATTTATCGATATAGTTTCTGCTACACTCCATAGTTAATCACATTAACAGTCGCACTATGGTTGCTTGGACCGTCTATCTTTGGCTAAGTATTTCCAACAATATAAACAAACGTGCTTCAACGCTTTACTAATTTTATTTTCTTATTAATCTTCTTCTTTACTGGCGTAGACACCGCTTACGCGATTATAGCCGAGTTAACAACAGCGGGCCAGTCGTTTCTTCTTTTTGCTACGTGGAGCCCATTGGATATTCCAAGTGAAGCCAGGTCCTTCTCCACTTGGTCCTTCCAACGGAGTCGAGGTCTTCCTCTTCCTCTGTGAAGCCAGGTCCTTCTCCACTTGGTTCTTCCAACGGAGTCGAGGTCTTCCTCTTCCCCGGCGGGTACTGCGTTGAATACTTTCAGAGCTGGAGTGTTTTCGTCCATTTGGACAACATGACTTAGCCAAAGTAGCCGCTGTCTTAAGCTTCCACAGATGAGCGACTCAACAGCTAGGTTAGGTTAGGTAAGACGGCTGATCGGAGATCGCACATGGACTAGAAGTAGTCCTTTGTGAAGCCGTTGAAACTCGAACTCCCGTGTTCGAACTTAGAGATCGGCAAACCGTTTAGTATCCAATACAAATTTACAGAGGCGCTTAATTTCAATGCCCGCCAGATCGGTGGGATATATGAAAGTATGTGCCCCCAAGTGCCTCAGTCTTGATCTCCCAAAAGCAGGGCAGTCAAGAAGGAAGTGCTGGCTAGTTTCCACTGCATCTTCTTCCAAGCAGCTTCTGCATGCGGCGTCCGGTAAAATTCCCAGTCTTACAGCGTGTATGCCAATGGGACAGTGGCCCGTCAAGAGCCCCATCATTAATGAGAGGCTAGCCTTGTTGAGGGCAAAGAGATCCCTAGATCTCCTTCGATCTATCTTTGGCCAAAAGGCTTTTGCGACCGCGCAGGTACTAATGCTGGCCCATCGCTGACCGAGCAGCCGCGAGGCCCAGCTATCTAGTAGTAGAACACAAAAGGATGCCGGAGCACCTACCCGTTCCCATTCTACCGATAGTGATTCTAGGGTGCCTTTCCTAGCTAGCTCATCAGCTTTGCAGTTACCCGCGATTCCGCTGTGGCCCGGCACCCATACAAGTCTTATAATGAAAGCTCTCGCCGCCAGAGACAGTGACGCCAGACACTCTTCGACCAGCCCTGAACGCACTGTGAATGAGTTCAAGGCTAGAATCGCCGCTCTGCTATCCGAGTGAATGGTCACCTCCCTGAAGTTAGACGCTCTACTGAGCAGCATATCTGCTGCTACCTTGATGGCTGCAACCTCAGCCTGGAAAACACTGCAATAGTCGGGAAGTCTGAAGCTGGATTTTATGGAGAGCTCCTGAAAATAAACCTCTCCACCAAACTTCCCGCCAAGCTTAGACCCATTCGTAAAGAAGCTTGCTGCCCCTCTCCTCCAACAGCTTCTTCCCTGCCAAGCCTCCCTCGTCGGTATATGTGCAGAGAAGGAGCCACCGGAGTTCGATATGGCGACTCCATGATCCAGGTGATCCGGTATGCAGTCGAAGCTTGTGAGGATATCCGAGTGTTCAGATACCCGCTCCTTTAGGAATCCATACTCCCTGAGCCTAATGGCCACCTTTGCGGCCTTACACCTTCCGGCAATATCCACCGGCGTTATGTTCAGAATTGCATTAAGTGCAATGTTTGGGGTGGACTTTAATGCACCACATATGCTGATGAGCGCAGCTCGTTGAACGCTCTCAAGTTTCTTTGCGAGTGTGATCTTCTCAACAGCTAAGACCGATTGAACAAAGTGGAGAACAATATAACTACGCAGAGAACATTTACTTCAGTACAAATCAACAAAAGAGTTACATATAAAAGAATTTTGGAGACAAAACAAAAGATTCGAAAGTTAAGACAATTTATAAATAAAGAATCAGATAGAACAAAAGCAAAAGAAAATGCATTCGAAGATGTGGTCAAATGGATCGTCATCGAAGTGGAAATAAAGGGTCAATGAGAAAGATAATTAGCGGACTTGGCGGTTCTTTTTTTTTTTTTTTTTTTTTGGTGTTGAAAACGGAGCGGTTATAATTTTTTAAGTAATGACGAGCATGAACGCTAACAATGTTTTAATACATTAAGCGATTTTTTCAACGTTGTAAGCAAATGCTTAAGTTGCGATTGCTAGTAGTTTTATCTGTTACAGTGGATTACATTGAAACATACTACTGTGCCCAAATAGGTGACATTGTATTTATTTTGAAAATTCTTTATTTATTCTTCGAAATCAATTTCATTCCCTTCAAAGTATTCCCCTCCCGATGCAATGCACTTATGCCAACGGATTTTCCAATCTTCGAAACACTGTTTGTAGTCACTTTCCGGGATGGCCTTCAGTTCCGTCTTCGCTGCGGCCTGAATCTCCTCTATCGTATTAAAACGGTGTCCCCGGAGCGGTCTTTTGAGCTTTGTGAACAGCCAGAAGACACACGGCGCCAGATCAGGTGAATACGGTGGTTGCGGAACGATATGGGTTGAGTTTTTGGCGAAATGATCACAAATTACGAGGACAGTATGGGATGGTGCATTATCGTGGTGTAAGAACCAAGAATTGTCTTTCCACAATTCCGGCCTTTTTAGGCGGATAGTGTTACGCAAGCGACGCATAACGTTCAAATGTTATTCCTTGTTGACTGTTTGTCCGGTTGGAAGGAATTTATAATGCACATCACCGCGATAATCGAAGAAAACAGTCAACATGACCTTGATTTTTTAGCGACTTTGGCGCGATTTTTTTGGTTTCGGCTCTCTTTTGGCACGATATTCGCTCGATTGATCGGTTGTTTCGGGGTCGTAAGCATAGATCCAAGTCTCATCGCCAGTTATAATGCGTTTCATGACACCCTGGTAGTCGGAAAGCATCGTTTCACACACTTCAACGCGACGCCTTTTTTCCAAAAAATTCAATGTTTTCGGTACCAGTCGACGCGCTTGAAGCCCAAAACATCCTTCAAAATGGTATTGGCTGAGCCTTTCGATATGACAACTTCATCAGCAAGGTCTCTAATTGTTAATCGACGGTTTTTCAACACCACATCTTTGATTTGTTGAACGTGAGCTTCGTCGGTTGAGGTTGATGGTCGCCCTGGACGCTTGTAAACATTTTTTTAGACATAGCCTCATCACCAAAGGCTTTCTGCACCATCCTCAACGTATCCGCAGCAGAAAATTGTTTCCGTAAACAAAATTTAATGCAAATTCTTTGCTCAACAAATTTCGACATCGCAAAAAACGAAAAACTCACTTTTAGCAGCTCACAAAACGACACGTATCTCAAACACTAATGAATATTTTGACATGAAATTTGACGTAAATGTGACTGACAGTACTGCCAACCTAAAAAAAAAAATATAATTTTCCAAATCGACGCGCGCAGTTTAAATTCAAAGGTCACCTTATTTTTTGGGCACAGTAGTATACAAATTTATATAATTTTAAAAATGGTATTTTACATTATTCAGGCAATCATTGCATCCGTAAGTAAAACAAAAATTATGAGTATATGGCACATAAAAAACATAAATTTTCACGAAGCGAAAGTGCTTGATTACAGCAGCAATTTGAGACGTGGAAATACATAGTGCAGTGTTAGAAATGGAAGGGAAACCATTGTTGCCTGCAAAGTTATTAACGTGTCTACAAGAACATAAATGCATACTTAAGTAATCAGAAGACTCGTAAAACTAAATTTCAAACAAAAAGGGTATTTTATTCAGGTGATAACAATCAGAAGCGTTCACACACGTGAAGTAGAAATACTGTTCGTATCCAAGCCTGCTGCTAATGTGATGAGCACCATTGAAGTGTTCAAATTTTGTAGACCAAATACGCTTCTTTTGATATACACATGTCTCTGTTTAAGCTCCTAAGTTCATCAATATGTATCAACTTGTATCTTGATTGAACTTAATTCCAAAAGCTCTTACAGTTATTAACATAATCGACAAGTTGGTGTTATTAGTAAAGCAGGTGCATGCTATTACATTAATAATGTTACCTGCTCTGCTTCTATGTTTCTATATAAATATAACGGGGTATACATATGTAGTTTTTTTGCATATCGCTAAAAATTTTCATTTGGCACAGCTGTAAGCTTTCACAACCAGTGAAATAATTGGGAGCTTGGGCACCTCTAAATATGAGTTCTTAAATGTTTTGGGGAGTTTCTTCGCCTTACAGCTTTATTTTTTTCTGTCTTACAGCGTCAATAATTTTGTTTGCTTTTGTTTTACCCATCCTACTCCATATACCTGTAGACTGTAAAGTTACAAATGTACATTGTAAAATAATAGGACTGAATGACAGAAAATTTTAAAATCAACTAATATTAACAATTATTGTTGTTATAAAATAAAAATAATAAAGATTAAGCTAACTTGAATTAAAACCTTTAATAATACACACACGTTACATAACACATAGATGTAAAATCTGGTGAAATCGGTAAAAAGTATTGAAGGCAATAAGGAGAGGAGTTGAGTCCAACAAAGACAATATCGCTGGTAAGAAAGGCAAGTTTTATATCTAAGGAAATGTTGAGCAAAGTACAAAGTAGGAAGGAGAAAGCTGTTAGAATTATGGTGGCAAAAAGCAAAAGTGAAGGTATTCCATGAATTCGGTTGCGTTTTTACAATAGCAAGTGCATATGTGCCATATTTCAAGACACTCTCCCAAAGCAGTCTGTGTCTGCTTATTGTAAGAAGAGAGCTTATAGTTAATGGAAGATGCTACTTGTTGTTACAAAATATATATTTGTTAATATGTAGTCACTGATTGCATTGTTTGTGATTGGTTCTTCAAATATAATGACCATTCATATAATAGAGTTGACTATTAATAACGTCAAATTGTCTTTCTTAGAGATTTGTTATATAGTGTTTTTAAGTAGTAAGTTTTGTTGTTTTATTTCAAAAACAAGAAGAGTAATTGTTGAAGAGACACAGTCCTAAAAACATTCTTTATTAAATAACAAAGATGTTTTGGTGAGAAAATTTATTTACCAGCAAAGAATGTGGGTTTAAAAATAATCCTTGAAAGTAAAATGCCTTATCTCTAAATCAAAGAAACCTTTTAACAATTTTTACTATTCTACGATGTCACAGATGCAACAAAGTGACTTTTTCACAGCAATAAGTAGCCCCTTGGAAACAATTTAAGAAAGAATAATATGCTCGAAGCATTTACAAAGTATGTATAAAAGCAGATTTAATTATATATACCTATGGTTGTTTTGTAAACCGTTTAAAAGCAAGGGTGAAGCCCAAATAAACAGGTTTTGATGGATATATTCATTCGAAAATTATTTTAAATACATGCGACCCGATATGTTAAAACTGCATACAACGAATCACAACTCATACAAGGGTCCCGGAACATTTTTATTCATTAGTGAATATAATCTAATTTTAGCATTTTCTGCATACAAAATGATTTTACTGTAGTAAGTAAGTTTAAGCGATTTATAACCGGAAATCATATTCATTTATTTTTATACTCTTAGACACTTTTTCAAATCAAACCTAACCCATGAGGAGTTGTGCTTTCTTAGACTTTATCTATTTAATATATTCATACACGTCGCTATAAGCAGTAAAAAGCATTCACATACCTTGTATAGTGATTTCACCTTTAGTATCGCTTTCGAGCGCATCCTAAACTACCGTACCATCATCTATGAAATGACAAACTGGGGCTAACTAAGGAAGTGGAAGAAACTACTCAACGATACCATTGCGTTAAGGAAGCATGTTTTAACAGCTGCCACTTTGCAGGTAATTAAAAATGTCGCAAGTTAGCATTCGCACAGGTGCCGTGTTACTCACACCACTTTAATTAAATATTCGGTTTACAAGCGGGTGAAACTTTGTATGAATGTTTGAGTACGTATTTATTCTCTTCTATGGATTTACGGGGCGTTCATAAATAATGTTTTCGTTTTCCAAAGTGTAAGTATTATGTGCAGAGATTTTTATTTACTATCTTGCAGGACGACACCAAAATACTAACACCTTGAAGATATTAACACCGGTCTGGGATTGTTATCGTAATCGAAAATAGAAGTGGACGTGGAGGAGTACTATATAGTATCGTTTATACTTAAGTTGCGCATAAGATCGTAGTCCTGTCAAATCAAGTACATTTTAGCGAACTGCATATAACAAATAATGATAATTAACGGAAACCATCATGTTTGTTTGCTTGCAACGGGTGATCCAATTAGCAGTACTTTTTACAATAGCCTTTTTTGACAGATCGCGCGTGAGTCGTTTCAAACTGTCATGTAATTTTTATTCAGTATTGTTTGGCATTTTATCATGGAAACAATTACTTCAACAACGTTTACAAATTGTTTCACTTTTGTACGAAATTTCACGTTCTGTAAAGAATGTGCTTCGTATCTTCTTCGGCACCGTTCGCAACAACTCGGACTGACGTATGCAACGACTTGGCGCATTTTACGTCGAGATCTTAAACGGAAAATCCAATTTCAGCTTGTGCATGAACTAAAGCTTTTAACTTTCTGATTTGTTATTCACCCCTTAGAATACAGGCGCTGTGCTGTGGTTGGTTGTGTTGTCCTGTGCGGCGATGTCTGAGTGTGGACACATTGAGAAATCTCGACATCTTGCGAATCCATTCCAAAAAATTTTGTGAATGTTGATGAAATATTAAATATTTTGCGTCTTATTTACAATTCTTAGATACTGCTTTGCCACAGGGTATCAGTATTATTGTATTTAGTTTACTGCGGTATTGGCTTGGTTCTCATATTTTGTCTGTGCTAAGAGATGTACTAAAATTTCATTATAGTTAAATATAGTGGTAGAAAAATGCCAATTGCAAGAAAACAGTGCTAGTTTGATAAATATTGGGTTGTCACAAAAATCTTGCGGTATTTTTATTGATTTTTTTTTTTATTGAAATTGAAATGAATTTTTGATGACTCATGCGATTTTATTTGCGACGCTATACCTCACGAACGAATTAAAGGAAACGACAATTAATCAAACACGTGTTAGCGCGTGAAATGAGCTTTCCAAAAAGGTATAGCATGACCCGATGCGACGAATAAAACTAGAACTACGCGCTTTCAGCGCCAACTAGCGAAAATACCGCAAGACTTTGTTGACAACCTATTACTTCTGGGCCCTTAGAAGAATATATTGGGTTGGAAAATATCTTCCTTCCACCTTTTTGCGTTTTGAATTTCGCGGTTATATATAAACCGTTACAGAACTCGTATCTGGCAACACTATACATGTTTGTTAGGTCTTGACATAGTCTGCAAAACAAAGCTTTGCATGATTAGTTTGGATTTTGCGTTCAACAGTTATAACCGTCTAAATGGAAACATATTATCGAAGGAAACGGCTCATATTTTAACTAAATCCGATCACTGTAACACTTTTTACAAAGCATTGAATAAAGAGCAAAAGAGCGGAAGGGAGATGTTTTCCAAACTAATATATATATTTGTCACAACATTCTATTCTATTCATTATATCTAGCCCATAACTGCTTTCGTGTCATCTGTTTATGCAGTCATACGTACACCGCCAAAGCTTTTAATATTTTAAACCATTCTTAGCAAGAATTCCTCCATAGTCATAGTTTAGTCTACTTTTATTTTCACACGGCGAAAATTTTGACTGTCATTTGTGCAGTTTATGGCAATTTGTTGCGGTTCTTATTTGCTTTTCACCCGCATTGCTTCTGTTGTTGCCACTTGTGTCATAAATGTTGCTTATAAGGAGTTGCGCTTCACGTGCAGAATTGTGTGGTTCTGAGTGTGTACAGCCATGTGTATATAGAAATATATTTCTATACATACGTCGTTCTTTATTTTGTTTACTCAGATTCTATTCAAATTTATTGTATAAGGACTCAGCAGCATACATATATACGGTAATAAAGTCAACTCCTTGAGCTATTCAACTTAAAAGTTAAAAACATGTTTTTGTGATACTAAACTTTTTTCCGTTTCTGGGGTTTATTTTTAAACTTTCTTTGAGTTCTGCTTGCATATAAATTCCACAAGTCTTCATTTGTAAATGTAACTTGAAGTTCCTTGTTTTAATATATGTAAAAATAATAAAAAACAAAATTTTGCAGCCACAATTCGGTTTATATAAGCTTATCTATATTCCTAGCGGTTTTGTAATTAAAATAAAAGCGGTTTCTAGAGTGACCTAAGAAAAAACAAGAAAAAAAATTAACTTGGGTTGTACTTTAACAATAAAACCTTTCTTAAATACAAAACGTTTCGTACAAAACATTTTTTCGATCGGTAAGTTTATATTACAGCTATCTACTATATTGATCTGATGTGAACAAAGTTTCAGAGCGATATCTCAAAAAATGACGGACATAGCTATATCAACACGTCATGCTGATCATATATTTGTGTACTTTATAGAGTCTTCGACGTTCCCTTTAGAGTATTTTAAACCTCAAAATTAGTGTATCCCATGCAGAGAAATGCTAATTTTCAAGTTGATTGCTTTTTGAATAAATAAGTCTTTTATATTATGTGTTGCTCATACGGCATGGTGTACTAATTGATTAACGTATATTTCATGTATGCTATAACAGTTACAGTTAAACAATCACATAAGTCGAGAAAACAAATACGGTTATAATATTTGTTGATGGTCAAAAGAAAAAACAAAAATCCACTGCAAATCGTCTAAATGTCCAACTATTTGTTTGGGATGTGGAAATCAGCGGCACCTGGTACTCTTTCACAAATTTGATACAAAACGGCAACACTTTACCTGGCTTCTGCCACATATGTTCGTTCACATGAAGCCTTTCATACAGCAACCAATTTGGACCGCCCTCAGTATATAAGTGAATGCATAGTTCAGTGAGTGCAATCAGTGTGTTCCTTATTAGGACGCATATGGTGTGTATTTGCATGTGTGCCCGCCTTTGCAAATGAGTGAATGAAATTCCACTGAATGGTTATGAAAACAAAAGCTAGGCGCCAATGAAGTGTTCGCCGTTCTTATGTGAAGATGGATGTTTGTGAGTGGGTGTAAATAATGATACTCAGGTGTAAATTTTGAAGAATGAGTAAACGTAATGGAAACCATTTGGTATTGCATAAAACAACGATAGGTGAAGATGTAAGTATCATATATCATTGTATCTATGAAGTCCTCGTCAAAGTTTACTATATATAAGTTTCCTTATATTTAAGATGGAATAAATTGGAATATTATTAATAGTATGATCAGTTGACTATTTGGGTACTAAATATAGGTAATACTTACTTCAGTGCTCATGCAATGCAAATACAAATCTATTGGTAATCTAAATCAAAGCGAATAAATGCTGTTAAAAAGGTATCACTCCTCCAAACTTTTTTTGGAAGAAACACTGCAATTTTTTCCGTAGGAGAATTGGAGGAGATTATAAGGTACTGTAACCCTTCGCTGCCCACGCACGATAGACGGGTTTTCGGCGCGAAGAAACTGAGAAAGTTTATCGACAAGCGCTAATACTGCAAAATACCATCAGGTGAACGACCGCTAAAACTGCGGTCAGGCTCAGAAAATCTGGGTACTTAGATGGCCTTGAAATTTAGCACTCTGAAATCCTCACACACTCTTATTTCATTCCACGATACTTGGACTACCAGGTCGTCGAACCTACCCCTACTTGTCATTTCTCTGCTTACATACCTTCGAAGGAAACATGCAAAGAGCAGACTTGCTGTTGGAGAGGGACGGTGAGCTTTTTCAAGGATGGATTAAAGCTTGTGCGAAAGGTTGGTTTAGCAGAAATTTCAACAAACTCCAGTTTTATGTTTCCTGACAACTGCAGCGTTTTCCAAGCAGAGGTAATTACCATAAAGGTAGCAGAAAATATTCAGCCCCAAAGTTTTTTTAACCTTACCTAATCTAAGGCACGACTGTAGTATAATAAAAACCTGTGGGTAGGCGCCAATATGCTATGCATCGAAATATTTTCTTTGTTTGTGTTTAAATGAGTTAAGCATCCACCTCCTCTACTCGATAAAAGTGGCGCATCCTAATGGAACAGCTGAACTCACCACATCCGAAGACGCCATACTCACTCACCACACTTCTACATCATTCAACCCACTCATCAAAAGGGATGGACAAAAAGGGAAAGGACACATTTCGTCACATACAGTTCGAGCATCACCATTCGTTTTATATACCCTCGTTTTTTGGACACCAATCTCGTGCGCTGCAATTACCACTGTGACCCCTACAATCTAATAACATTAAATTTTAAAACATTTAACTTATCTGTTAAAATTAACATTGAAGATTTAACTTCTAAATAAAATCATACAAAAGAAAAGATTTTTATAATAAATTACACTATATAAACTCAAGTGTACCCGGTACTTTTATTTCGATTGTGCGCGATAACCATTTAAGGACATACATACATATATACATTTGTATCTAATGGTTAAGAAATTAAACAGTTTGTACAACAAAAAGAAAAACACTTTTACATTCTCAATTTCTCTTGAGTGCCGAAAAGGATGTCAAAGTTCAACTAAGCAGAGAATATATTAATAAAGGCGTGACAATATTAGGACATGTTAAGGAGTTCCGACTAAATAAAAAGAAAACAATATTTCAGGAAACCAGCCTGAATAAAAATAATACCTAACAGCAAAGCAAAGTGCGATTTTTTGAGCGGCAAAAAGTGGGTTAAAATATTTTTAAATATTATGTATAGTATACCTCAAATTGGTTTTATCCGATTACAATATCTCTCGCTTGTTATTGTTTTGTGCTGCCACTCTGTGTATCTGTCTCGCTTAGTTTAAGGTAATACGTACAACCTTTCGGTGAACAATCTTTTAAGAGAACAAATTTGAGCATGCTGCCTTCTCTGCATCTGAAAGTGATTTTGCTCTTGGATGTTCTAACCGATTATAGCTGAAAAAATCTTCACTTCTTTGATAGTTTTTGACGCATTTTCAAACCCAACCTAAACCCATGAGGAGCTTATACCCTTACGAAATTCTAAATAGTGTTTCACTGAAACTAATTGAGATCGGTATACTAGTATAAGTAGCAACGAGAATTTATGTATGTACATACCTAAAGCCCGGGTCCCACTATCGGCGCAAGTAGCACAATTTGTACCGATTTTTATTGGTCTACATCGGCGCAAAATGCCAAAACAAAATTGAGTCAATTTTTAGCAGTCACATTATCGGCGCATATTGTATCATTTTTTATCGGCGCATATCGGCGTTAAATATTCTGCTACGATAATCGGCGCAACGCGGTCACACTGTTGTGCTCAATCAGCTGTTTGCAGTAAAAGTTTTTATTTATTTTAAAACATGGATTATTTGAAGAAGAAAAAAGTTGCAGTTGCTCTGCTTACCATTGCAACATTAAAGCTGAAAAAGAAAAATCAAAAACGTAAAACAAATCCGAAACAACGTAGTATCTGGGTGAGAAATTGGCTGGAAAGAAGAAATACTAATGGTGCATATGAAACGACTTTTCTTTTTAAAAATTACGTGCGAATGAACGAAAATAATTTTAATGAGTTACTGCAGCTAATTTCCCCACTGATTAAAAAAACAGACACATGTTTTCGTGAAGCTATTCCAGCAAGTCATCGTTTGGTCTGCACTCTCCGCTTTTTGGCCAGGGGCGATAGCTACAAAAGTCTTTCAGCTTTTTTCCGTATTGCCCCAAACACTATCTCAAAATTTGTTCCTGAAATTTGTGATGCGATTTACAGTCAACTTCGAAATACTTACCTGAAGGTAGGAACACATGCTTTACCAAATCCTTATGTATATTTTTCATATTTCCCCTTATTTAGATACCTTCAACAAAAGAAGAATGGGCTGAAGTTGCTTCGAAATTCCATTTATTATGGAACTTTCCTAACTGCATAGGAGCAGTTGACGGCAAGCATGTGGTCATTATCGCACCAGCAAAATCAGGAAGTACGTTTTACAACTACAAAGGAACTCACAGCATAGTGCTTATGACAGTTGTTGATGCCAGTTATAAATATTTGTATATTGACATCGGCTGTAACGGGCGTACTTCAGATGGTGGTGTTTTCAGTAAATGTTCTCTGCAGCATGCCCCCGATATGGATTCTCTAAATTTACCACCTCCTCGTCATTTATTAGGTCGTGAAATGAATGTACCTTTTGTTTTAGTGGCAGACGATGCATTTAAAATACAAAATTATTTGATGAAGCCGTATCCTGGTCGCATTTTATCTGGTAGCAAACGTATTTTTAACTATAGGTTATCAAGGGCTAGGAGAATAGTCGAGAACGCATTTGGAATCATGATGAAGTGCTTTGAAATCTTTTCACGACCAATAAAGCTGAATCCAAATAAAACAACGAGAGTTAGCATGTTGCGCATTACACAATTTTTTAATGACAAAAAATATAAGTTATGCTGCTGGATTGGTAGATAGCTGCACTGAGGATGGAAATATAATTGAAGGTGCACTGGTTAATATTTCCATACCTACCCTTGAAAGCGCCACAGAGGATATATCAATTTCCTACATAAGCAACGAAGCAAAAACTAACCGTGAAGAATTTGAAAACTAAGGACTGCCCCGTAAAAAATTTACCCTTCGTTTTTCATTAATAACAAGAAAACCAAAGAATTTTTTCAAAGTCTTGTTTTATTTCTTATTAATGAGTACTATAGAGATTACAAATTATAAATAACATTTAACAAATTTTTATTTTCTGTAAAAATTTCTTACTTTTTTCTTAAGGCCCTTCAGTATGTTTTGTACAGTGTTTTCATCGATAGTACCGTACGACCTTCGCCACTTATTTCTAAAATCTTGTAAACCTTTACTCTTCCGGAGATTCGATTTCATTAGAGCCCAATATCTCTCAATAGGTCAAAGCTCTGGGCAATTAGGTGGATTCGCTTTTCTTGGAACAATATTGACATTATTGCTTTCATACCACTCCATGGTACCTGTAGAATAGTGAGAGGTTGCTAAATCAGTCCAGAACATTACAGTACCCTCATGCTCGCGAATAAATGGCAAAAGACGTTTTTGAAGGCACTCGCTAATATAAATTTTTGAATTGATTGTGCCCTGTGTTACAAAAAACTGCTTCTCAAACCGCAAGTACATATCGCTTGCCAAACCATATACTGCTTGGGAAATTTGGTAATTTTCTTTTCCTTAAATTTTCTCTGTACTTGCCCCTTCTTCATACAGGTATAATATTCATGCCCCGGTAACTGTTTGAAATCTGCCTTAACGTAGGTTTCGTCGTCCATCACGCAACAGTCAAATTTTGTTAGGTATCCTTCATACAAATTTCGAGCTCGTTTTTGAGCAACCAATTGCTTTTCATCGGAACGATCTGGCACTCTTTGAACTCTATATGTCTTTAGCTTACTATCATTTTTTATCCTTTGTACAGTACTTACGTACCTGCTTTAACGGCAACATCTCGTACTGAAGTGTTGGGATTCTGCTTAAAAACTTCCTTCACTCTTTTTGCCAAATTTCCTTCTGCATCTGCTTTTCTACCTGAACCTTTTTTTCGTATAGTAGGTACACCCTTTTTGTAATTCGAAACAACCCTTTTAACAGTACTTTCCGATGCTCCAGTTTTTTTTAGCTATAACTGAATATTTTAATTCTGGATTTTCCAGGTAAGTTGACAAAACCAATTCGCGCACTTTTTCTTGATTGCTAGACATCTTAATAGTTTGAAGTGCTGACACCAAATGTTATATATTTTGTTAATCGTTAGATTATAGAGAAAAAAAAAAGTCCCCATTGAGACTAATGCCATAAACAGTTACGTCATAATCTTAAGGAACAAAAGGGTAAATTTTTTACGGGATAGTCCATATTTCATGTCACCAGACGGCGAATTGCCATGGCAGTATAAATTTATATAACAAAGCAGACACTTAACAGAATATATGCACTTTTCATAATCTCTAAATAAATTGTATTTGAATTAATTCCGCGTGAAGTTTATTTGCTGCTCTTTTATTTCTTTTTGATAGTTCACGCATTTGCAGTGCAAGATACATACCCACTCCATACCAGTGGTCTTCTTCTTTATTTAAAAATTGTATTGCGCTCTCCATTGCATCTGTTGTCACTGATTCATCAGATGCAGAGGGTTTGGATTTTGTGTCACTTCTGGCAGCTGTTGGTGGTGGCGTTACATCTGCATCTACATCTAGTGTTGAGACAGACGAACTACTCTTGCAGCGATCATGCAAACAGTAGAATTGCATAGCTGACCAAAATGGCCAATGTGGCAAAGCTTTACCAGCCGCTTGGCCTGATTTAGTTGTCATTTTTTTCTTTACATTTGAAAATTCCGTTTTTATATTCGCCCATTTTGCTTTGCATCCGTCAACTTCTTGGGTTGGAAATTTCTCCCCGATGTTATTCCAAGCTTTATCTCTTTTGGCGCGATCTTTATATTCTGGGCAGGAATATTCCTAAATACAATTGCGCATTTCAATGGCCTGTATCAAATTCGTTGTGCTTTCATTTGTCCATGATGACACTATTTGTGGTTTTTTTCGTCTTTTTGTTTTGCTGGGAGTGGAAGAAATAGTTTCGTCAATCACATTGTCCATAATACCTTCAAAAACTTCGTCGTCTGAATTCATTTCTAAAAATTATTAATTAATTACTTCATATAATAATGCATTTTAATTTTATTGTTAACTTACCGAACACATGTTTTATTTACATATGTTTGCAACCAGTAGAGATGTCGAAGATCGATTAGTCAAAGACCTTCGACTCGATCTTTTTGTCTATTTTTGTTTTTCTTCGATTGGAATCGAGAATCAATTCAAAAATCATGACGATTAATGTGGATTTTTTTCAACTTTAAAATTTAAAAATTACACTAGTCTACAGGCAATATGCAACTGATTGGCTATTGGTGTTTTTATATTAAATTAGGTGTACTAATAATCAATTCATATTTAAAAATTCCGTATCACGTAAGATTTTTAAGAATTTCAAAATTATTTTTTTTACGCAATATTAAGTAAATTTTTTGTTCTACTTGCGCCAAATCCATATATACTTTGAGTTATTTGTTAGTCGAGAGTATTTATGACATTTCTCGTATGTATTATCTGTATTCTTTCTTGTTTATCAATTTAAAACTTGAAGGTAGTTGTATATTTATTGCGATAGCCGTGGAAAGTGAGATTTTATGATTAAAATGTCTAAAGTAAGAAAACGTGGTTGTAATACATCGATTGATTAATTTTGTTGTTTGTGGCTTGTATACACCTAAATCTCATGCCAGATTAATAACTAAAGTGACTGAATTAGCATATCTCAAGTATTTTGGTTTTCCTATAGTCTAACACGTATGAGGAACTAATCGACGAGTTGCTGGAAAACTACCAAAGAATGGGTTGAAGAATGTCACTAAAAATTCATTTTTTACATTCACATTTGAGTTTTTTTTCCAGAAAATTTGGGTTACGTCAGTGATGAACAGGGAGAGGGGTTCCACCAAGATATTTTAACAATGGAACAGAGATATCAAGGCCGCTGGGATCCTGCAATGATGGGGGATTATTGTTGGTTCCTGATGAGAGAAAGTAATAGAGAATACAAGAAAAAACCGCCATTTGCAAAAAGATAATCTACAAAACAGGTTCAATAGTTACATATATGTAATTTTTACACGATATAATAAACGTCTTACATAAAGTAAAAACTTTTTTTTATTTTTAAATTTTATCAGTATATTAGTTAACAGGGCATTTTTCAAATATTTCTTCAAAGAGACTTTTTTTGATGTAACTGGAAAACTGTACGTGATGTTTTTTTTACCTTCTAATTCAAACTTAGGAACCTTCAAAGATAACGATGCACGCATAGCCAAGACAGTTGCATTTTTTCGCTTTTTATTTGTAGACTTGTGTTATTGATAAAGATTTTTCAAATTAATACTTAAAAATTTGCTGAAAAATAGAGATATTGGTGGTGATTGGCGTATTCGATCGGTGCTCAAGTGCCCGATAAAAATCTGCGCATTTTTCAATTTTTATTGCTCTTTATCAAACATTATAGCGTTCACATTATCCGCGCAACTGGGTCGATTTTGGTTGTGCATTGTAGGCCCAATATCGGCCATCGGTCGCATTTCATAATATTTAATGCGGTCACATTATCGGTACATGAAATACGCCGAAAATTGGTACCTTGCGCCGATAGTGGGACCCGGGCTTAATACGGTGATTTCACCTCGACTATCGCTTTCGAACGCAACCTAAACTACCGTACCATCATCAATGAAACGACAAACTGGGGCTTACTAAGGAAGCGCAAGAACCCTACCATTGCGCATTGCATATTTGAAAAGCTGCCACTTTGCAGGTAATTAGAAATGGCCTACCGTGGCAAATGCACAGTTGCAGTGATACTTACACTACCAAAATTAAATATTTGGTTCACAGAGGAATGAAACTTTGTTTGAATTTTTTAATATGTATTTTTTCAGTTGTAGGTATTTATAGTGCCTTCAAAGAATAACGTTTTCATTTTCTATCTAGTTAGTGTAGTAGTAGTTTCCAAACAATTTATTTATGTATAAATACATTAGTTTGTTATAGGTGACATTCACTAAATACCGAACTCCCGTGTTGCCGATTAATGATGACATTTCTCATAGCAACTTGTGGCAAAATTTCCCACATATTTTATAGAAAACGAACTCCTGGTATGTTGGAATAGCCGAATGAAATATCTTATCACATTACATTTTATATTTTCTTGATATTCTATCTTTCAGTACAACCATAACATTTTTTTTTGGAATGGCATTTAGTGCCGTGATCGCTAATCTTAGGTAACACATGAGTTTCTTGCTTCCATTGAATGGGGCGTCTGTTTTTAAGTTTCAGCTGAATTAGGTAAACCCTTTGTATACAATTTTATTATCTAATGGCGTTCAGGTCATCTGTGACGTTTCTCAAAATTACATATCCATAAACCGGGAAGCATTCATAAACATGTAGCTTTTTGGGGGTGCTTTACACTCAGTTGAATAAATTTTTGCAATTTTCTAACCGAACACATCTCAAATTTTTGATCAACACAAACGATGGCTCATCTGTAAATACAACATTTTTCCGATCACATTTAACCTTGTTTCTGAAAGTAGGTGTTTGATTATAATGCTGCTGCGTTTGTTACCAGATCTCTGAAGTCTGTCCCGTATTGTATTTAGAGATATATCTAATCAGTATTTAAAATAACTAAAAAGGAGCAGTGGCTTCTTCCCGAAAAGAAAAATAATTCTTAGATGTTTGGAGAACTTTTCCTCTTCCTGCCTTGTCATCTGCTTTTCAAGATTCTCCATAATTCATAAACTATTTTTTCACAAGGGTACAAAACAAATTTAAATATACTGCAGTTTTTTACCGAGAAATAATTATTCTTGTTTATATACGGTTACTTGCACGGATAGATTTTTTGGACACCAGTAGAAGTGAATCATAAAAAAAACATTGTCGAGCATATTCTTTGATTTGAAACACTTACTTATTAAATATTTCTAATAGACAGCCTTGAAAATGAACCGGGATATTGAATTTAACTTCATTCAGGAAAAAAGAACTGCAGACTGCTCAATTCTGGATTTTTACTAGGAATACAATATTAAGCATTTTCTCCCGACTAGTAAGTGTAGGTGGATTTACAAATTAAAGAGGACTATTGTATGACGGTAGACTTAACTTAAAATTTCATCGTAAACGTCCTAAGGCGAAGAGTAAAAGTTATTTTTGTATCGACTCTTGTCAGAATTTGTTAACTAGAGTTCCATACCACAGAGTCATATTCCAATATATGTCTAACCAAAGTTGTAAAAAGTGTTTTAATAACATACGGATCTCTACATTTTTTAGATCAACGTTTAACAAAACTGAGAATACATTTTGCTTTCAAGAATAAGGTTGAAATATGAATACTAAAATTAAGCTAAGGATCCATCGTAACTTCCAAATCTACAAAATTAAAAACTGGCTGTAGTACTATACTTATATAGTATTTTATTATATAAGTACAGTTGTGCGGAAATATACGAGAAATCACATCGTCTTATATTTTTTGAGATTCAATGGCAACTCACACCTGTCGCTCCAAGCCACCAAATTGTTTAAGTCTGTTTGCAACATTTGAAGTGACTTATGACTTAAAATGCCTTATGTCGTCGGCATATAATAAAATTGTTGAGAATGTTATTACAGAAGATACATCATCAATAAATATCAAAAACAGAATCGTGCCAAGATGAGATTGAATCTAAAAGAGTACCCTCTAATATGACTCGTTTGTTTTTATTTTGCTTTGGACAAAAATAAAATTATTACACTATACCAAATACAGTGCGTATTACTTGATAAATATTATAATAAGCTATTTCGAAAATAAGAGATTGTTATTCGATACGGACGAGGGCACTCAGAGCTACACGATCTTGAGTGAAGTATCGCAAGGCTGGGTTCTAGGCCCTCTCCTATAAAACTTATGGTGGAGTGTTAAAAACTCAATAACCAAAAAACATGAACAGTTGCTAAACATCTGGATGACCTCCGGCTCAAATGTAATTATAGCATAAATGGTCTGCGACAATGGTTTTCTACCATGAGTTTAGAGTTGGTTGAGCAGAAAATGGAAGTCTTGCTAATAAACACAGAAGAAACTATTTGATTTTTTGTATTTTTGTTTCCTATTATATTAGTTTGATTTTGTATACGTTTAGGCGAAATTAATCCAACTCTTTTTAATTTTATTTTGCAGAATTTGTTTCTGGGTTTAATATTGAATTTAGAAGACGAGGGTTTGCTTTAATTTTTAAATATTATCACTCACCATAGGAAAATTCGACATTATTTCACAGCCGCAACTGAAGTATCTGCAAGTAATATTGGACTCTAAGTTAAAATTTAAAAACACCTGGCGTATACTTCGGGTAAAGGAAACAAAATGTGTAAATTTTATCAAGAATGATAGCCAAAAGGGACTGCGTGCGTCCCAGGCGGCGAGCTTTAATAGCAAAAGCAATGATTTCCATAAATTTTTATGCAGTACCAATATTAATACAGGAACTTGCATTTGCAAACCGCTCACAGCTATACGATTAACAAGTGCTTTCCGAAAAATAACAAGTGACATTGCTGAAGTTCTATCTAGTAGCAATTAGCTGGTCCAATCCGTCAGAGACGTCTGTAAGCGTGAAAGAAGAGGAAAGGACCAGAAGCATCACAATGTGGCAGCAATGTGTCAGCAAAGGTGGCGAACCTCAACCAAAGCACGGTGGACCCACAGATAAATCGCGGACATCCATTCGTGAATAGATAGACAACATGGGGACCTGGGTTTCCACCTAACCCAAATACTGAGTGGACATGAATGCTTTAGAAGTTATCTTTTCCTATTCCATTACGACTTTTGATCGTATTGTCCGACGTGTACAGAGTGTATAGAAGATTCTGAGCACGTATTTTAATGCCCCTAAAAACTTCACTTGGCAATCGTTTTTCGGTGGAGATATTTGGTAGGAGAGATACGAGTTGGGACTAAGTTCGGTTTAGCGGATTAAATTAACGCACTCCGGCGGTTGCGATGCTTATTCCTATTATAAAATATTAAAAATCTGAAATCTTGTGCGAGGTTTCGCCCCATGGTACATAATAAATATATGTAATTTGTAAATTGTGTACTTGTATGAGAGGAACAAATATGAAGTAGAAATGTTAAAAAAGGCAAATAAAAGTGCAAATAATAGCAAAATCTCTAACCCATTATTAGAAATATAAAATTTTATGCTGATACTTAAATATTATGATAACTGTGGAGTTCTACTAGTACACATATTATAACGATGACCTCACACGAGTAGAACGAAAACACAATTGAGACTATTGCGGTATTTAGTTTTCACGCAACTGCAATTGCGGAAAATTATTTGCAATAGACGCATTTTTGCTTTCACGCTAACTGTTTTCTGCAGTCATATGTTCAGCATTTCTTCTTCTTCTTAATTGGCGGTGACACCGCTTACACGATTATAGCCGAGTTAACAACAGCGCGCCAGTCGTTTCTTCTTTTCGCTACGTGGAGCCAATTGGGTATTCGAAGCGAAGCCAGGTCCTTCTCCACTTGGTCCTTCCAACGGAGTGGAAGTCTTCGTCTTCCTCTGCTTTCCCCGGCGGGTACAGCGTCGAATACTTTCAGAGCTGGAGTGTTTTCGTCCATTCGGACAACATGACCTAGCCAGCGCAGCCGCTGTCTTTTAATTCGCTGAACTATGTCAATGTCCTTTCATGGGGGGTGTTTTTTACGTAAAAGAATTTTTATGTAAAAGAATCGTTTCTGGCCACTCCCAAGTGAATGGCGATCAGGGAACTTTCCTCACTTGCGTGAACTTCGACACATGACCCCTTCCTCCTAACATTAGGTTGATATAATAACAATAATATTATTCGGTTGAGTGTCATTTTAAAATTAAGAACCCATTCTTTATTGTCAAACTAAGTAATAATCAAAATATCTTTGTACAAAAATCTCATTAAAGAAAAAGTCAAACACGAGATGGAAAAATTTGAATTTAATTTATTCGAAAAATATTCCCTTAAAGGAGTTCGGCATTCAGTGGTGCATATCTGAAGGTTTCACTTTGGTGAAATTTAAATAGGCAAAAAGATTGCTATTAATGGTCAATTCACAGGATATAAGCTCTTACGTGATTATATAATATATATATCGGTGTTTATACGCCGCATTAACTGGTTATATTTAACTCAGCTATTTATTAATATATGTAAAATTGAACTCGTGCAGTAAAGTGCAGCATTATTTCTGAATTGATTTTTTTTCTTCCCATATTTTTAATTATTTTCACTTATGATTCCTCTGATCCTACGTTATGCCCTGTAATTGTCACAGTGAAAGCTTAATACAATTATACCTTCGCAACATTACCAATTAATTGCAATGCAAAAGACACATCCGTTTCCTGTATAACCACTTCAACCCATTGATTGCATATACTCTTCATTGCTCTTTTGTGTTAAAGTATAATAAACATACGTATACGAGTACATATACATACACCTATTCTGTAGAATCAATGGTGCATTTTCAGTGCTTAATTTAACGATCTTAAACTGAGGCTGCATTTCAATCGGATTATTATCAATTAAGCTTTCAGTGAGTCTGACTACCGTCGCTAGCTTTATATATGTACGCTTACATACATATACATATGTATAGTATATCCATTTTTTTTGGAATTTTAAATTTTTACAGAGTTTCTTTAATTTCAACTCTTTTTTTAAACATGAAAGTGCATTATTCTATTGAATACTGTAATAATGATGTACATAAGCAAAGCTGAATTTTTCAGAATGTACATAACAGTTCCGCCTACCTCACGTCCAATGATAGCCGGAGAAACCGCAGAAATCTTAGCTAGCGATTAACAATCGCCGACAAAAACGCAAAAGTTAATTTTTAGGTCAGTAGGACAAGCAATTTCTTCGTAAGAAAATTTATTTCACTAAATTGTATCTGCTCTTATAGTGTTTACCGATAAATCAGTTTTTCGAAAGCAAGCGTGCGAAGAATATGATAGCGAAAAGTTAGTGGAATGCTAATATACAAATATGTCCTTATCAATTCTTTTACATACTTATAAGTATTAATTTTCCAATTTCTTAGTTTATATGTACAAATATTTATACATTCGTTTGTCTATAGTTATTTATAATATTTTTATTCTCTTGCAACTTGTTGCTACAACATGCATGCAACATTTTGTTCACCTAAATGTTACAAGTATAGTTTCATCTAAAATTAATTGAGATAGATAATAATATTCAACAAAGTGCAATGCAGCTTTTTGACTTAATTGCTAAATTTAACATTAATGTAATAACACCACCACAACTTCAAGCATTTTTACTATCAATATCACTTTCACCAGCCTAACCGTGGGCGTCGCCAAAGGCATCTCTATACTTCAGCGTCAGCATCCGACAGATTCGTTGCAAATTATATCCCACAAAGCAAGGCTGCGGGAAAGTAATTTTGCTAATTATGTTCACACATGCTAAGCTATGTAGTTAAATGTGTGACTGCGAGCTGGTTTTGTTAGCTTTTAACTATATCTCAGGCCATTCTGTGGCCTAGCTTTAAGACCTCGCCGAAGCAGCTTTTGAGATATTTGAATAATAATGTCGGTATTGTGGATAAGCGAAATTAGACAACTGCCACGCCCACAAAACGCCACTAATCAAAACCAATAAGTTTCTATAACTAAATTCACAAAAATAAACGAGGCTGTCTTTGCAAAAATATTCTCCCCAAATTTCAAAACTAGTACTCACAGATTGACTAATATTTGGCGTAAAAAATCAATAACATGTACTGGTGTCCACATACTTGTATTTGATGCCTGTATCCGTGAAAAGATTTACTTAGATTTTGACTACTTTTTGGGCATAAGATGAAATACTTTGAGGACACTTTCTGATAACTGTAACAATGTCTTACTTATGTGTATAAGTACTTTAAAATGGAAGAATAAGAAGAAGTTTTAAAGTCTGTTATATGGAAAGTAATCTAGTCGGTCACTTGCTTTTACAGTGCATGACAAGAATGGGCCATTTAAAGTCTAAAAATCTACTAAATCCGCCATTTAGTGGGTGGAAAACACCCTTATTGCAAAAAAAACTCTTAACGTTGGCAGGTCGGTATTGTTTAAGAAATAAATTCGCAAAAAAAGTGTATTTTTTTTGACACCTTAACCTCTCCCTTAAACCATTTAAGCTAGAAGGTGACGCTCAATCTTGCGATCTTTTCTTTCAAATTACAAAAATGTATTACTTCTAAAGACTAGTCTGATACTCAACTCGATCAAAGAAAATATGTGCAAATCAGGACTGGTAAGTGCACAACAAAAACCTTGCTTAAAGAATTTGATAAAAAGTACTTAAAAGAAAGAAAGTCAGAAACATGAAAAGATGGTATGAAAATAAAGTAAATGTATGTACATATATTCTCATACTCGAATACCCCAAAATGCAAAGAACCGAGAAGTTCAGCAGTTGGACTGAAAGAGGTCAAGCTATTATTTGGCTGGCAGGTACCAACACCTGCTGTAACCTGTGAGCAATTGCAGTCATTTCTTTTGTTATGTCAATTATAGTCCTTTTTGTAATTGTGCTTATGCCAGCACATTCTGATCTTTTCTTCTAGTTGGCAATAGTTATCTTTGTTGTGTTATTTCGATTCCAAGTATTTTACCTCCTTTGTACCATTATTTAGCCATACTTTTTATACTCTCGCAACAATGTTGCTAAGGAGAGTATTATAGTTTTGTTCACATAACGGTTGTTTGTAAGTCCTAAAACTAAAAGAGTCAGATATAGGGTTATATATACCAAAGTGATCAGGGTGACGAGTAGAGTCGAAATCCGGATGTCTGTCTGTCCGTCCGTTCGTCTGTCCGTCCGTCCGTGCAAGCTGTAACTTGAGTAAAAATTGAGATATCATGATGAAACTTGGTACACGTATTCCTTGGCTTCATAAGAAGGTTAAGTTGGAAGATGGGCAAAATCGGCACGCCCACGCCCACGCCCACAAAATGGCGGAAACCGAAAACCTATAAAGTGTCATAACTAAGCCATAAATAAAGATATTAAAGTGAAATTTAGCACAAAGGATCGCATTAGGGGGGGGCATATTTGGACACAATTTTTTGGGAAAAGTGGGCTTGGCCTCGACCCTACTAAGTTTTTTGTACATATCTCGGAAACTACTATAGCTATGTTAACCAAACTCTACAGAGTCGTTTTCTTCAGACATTTCCATATACAGTTAAAAAATGGAAGAAATCGGATAATAACCACGCCCACCTCCCATACAAAGGTTATATTGAAAATCACTAAAAGTGTGTTAACCGACTAACAAAAAACGTCAGAAACACTAAATTTTACGGAAGAAATGGCAGAAGGAAGTTGCACCCAGCCTTTTTTTAATAATTGAAAATGGGCGTGGCCTCGCCCACTTATGGACCAAAAACCATATTCGGGAATACTAACCGATTTTACATTCGAAAAAGAACGGACTTGTTATTATATCGTCATGATCTGGTACGCCTGTTATAAAGCTAAGTGCTGATCCTAAGAAATTTATGCTCCTTTTCTTTCTTCTAATTATTAATAGATTTTTTAACACTTCTATTCTGTTGACTAAGGCTATGTCCCTAAGTAATTCCGGAGAGTTTTTAGCTAATGTTGAGAGTGTGTCATAATGTTCTAAAATTTTGGTTAAGTTTATCATGTGATATAAGTAATCTGATTCATTATAAATGTATGACAGATATGTCTCGGTTAATATCGGGTGATTTTTTAAGAGCTTGATAACTTTTTTAAAAAAAAAAACGCATAAAATTTGCAAAATCTCATCGGTTCTTTATTTGAAACGTTAGATTGGTTCATGACATTTACTTTTTGAAGATAATTTCGATGAGATTTTGTAAATCAAATCTACTTCCAGAAGAGATATGATCACACTAAAATATATATTCACACTAATTCAACAACATGGCTGATATTGAGAGCAAAAAACTATATATATCACTAGAATTTCCAGACGCAAAAAAAGGTATGATATAATATAGTAGAAATAATATTATTTGTGTGAATATAATTTTAAATTAAGACACCATTCATTATTGCCTAGAAAACCTTTGTATAAAATAAAATTATGCTTGCCTATAGAATTTTTTTTTTACAAAAACATCTCATTGAGCGTGGAGTCAAAATATTTCACAATCAATGATTACAATTATAAATTTCATAATACCTCCTTGTGCCTGTAAAATGTAATAATTTATCGTTCATTATGAAAAAAAATATGCTTAATTAAAAGGACTAGAATTTAAATTATTCAAGTAATATAATTTCAAAAGATTTCGTCTTTCAATTATGATAAATATCTTAATGGTTTGTTTCTGTAAAATTGAAATTAACAAAATGTTTGGAATTAATGATCCAGCCCCAGAATATGAGTTCTTAAATAATTATGCAATATTGATAAATGTCCGCATTTAACCCCAAATTAACTGCCTCCAATTATCTCCACTCATGATATATGTAATCGCGCTGCCCTTTACTACGTTTATTTCATAGGAAACTTTTTTTTCGCACATTTTTAAATATCCCCTTTTGCTAATTTAAAATGTATCTTTTCGAGATTTCTTTTTATATTTTATCTAATTTTTACCTTTTTCATTTCAACTATGATTCCTCTGATCCGGCGTTATGGCCCGTAGTTGCCACTGTTAAAGAGTAATACGATTAAGCCCTCTTTACTTCACAAAGTAATTGAAATGCAAAAGGCACATACTCCTCCTGTAAATCCCTTTCAACTCATTGCGTGCATATACTCTTCATTTCTCTTCTTCGCTATACATAGTGATCCAACGCGAAAGCGTATTACAGGATCTTCGGTGCTATTTTCTGTGCTTCTTTGCATGCTCTTCAACTGAGGCTGCATTGCTGCGGGATTATTATCATATGGGTATAAACACAAATATACATACACATTTCGAATGGTTCTTATTTTCCTTCAAACTTATTGCTACCTAAACGAGCATATTAATTTGCATGCAATTAGCAAAGACGTTCAGCGAAAATGTCTTATGGTAAAGCCTCAACAGTTACATTGGTTATTTATCCACATCCACCTTTTGGTTGTGCTTAATACTTATTTGAATTAACTTTTGCTCTTTTCTTAGCAAACACTTCTCAAAAGTTTGAACAATACAAATGCTGCTTTTTCTGCGGCGAACGTAATATTTTCTCAATGAGTGTTTTTAAAAGTTGGGGTTTTGTTACAGTACTATCCCTAAAACCTGTCCCGTGCTGTATAGTGGCCCAAGTACAGTTTTTTTTTCAATAGTCTTATTTTGACAGATCACGCATTAGTCGTGTCAATTTGTTATTCAATTTTTGTTCACTATTGTTTGTCATTACATCATGGAAAGACTTACGCCTGGACAACGCTTACAAGTCGCTCATCCCCAGCTACCAGTCGAAAATTGGCCTCGGCGGAAAGACCATCTGATACGTAGCCGGGGCCAACATTTAAAAGAATTAATTAAAAAAATAAGTGCGAAAGAATGTTCTTTCGTATGACAATAAACATTCCTAATTTAATTTGAAGTTTCTGTGTTTTTTCCTTGAAAAAGTAGTGAACCTCGAAATGGGTAACATTTTTTTATTATTCTGTGCAGCAGAAATCAATTATACTTTGGTAAGCTGCCAAACCAAAATATAATGAAGAGATTATATATAAATTACATGATTATATCAGAAATAAAAGCTATTCCATTTCAAATTTTATTTCATTAAGAGTTTAGCAAAAAATTCTAACTAATTCATTATACTCTTTTTGAATACATAAGATTGCACATCATAAGTATTGGGTGATTTTTTAAGAGCTTGATAACTTTTTTTAAAAAAAAAACGCATAAAATTTGCAAAATCTCATCGGTTCTTTATTTGAAACGTTAGATTGGTTCATGACATTTACTTTTTGAAGATAATTTCATTTAAATGTTGACCGCGGCTGCGTCTTAGGTGGTCCATTCGAAAAGTCCAAT
Source organism: Bactrocera tryoni (assembly GCF_016617805.1). Lineage (NCBI taxonomy): Eukaryota > Metazoa > Arthropoda > Insecta > Diptera > Tephritidae > Bactrocera > Bactrocera tryoni. The sequence continues at coordinate 56,208,760 of NC_052500.1, read as the reverse complement.
TTTGGGCAACTTTTCGAGCATTTCGGCCGAGCATTTCTTCGGAAATGTTGTCTTCCAAAGCTGGAATAGTTGCTGGCTTATTTCTGTAGACTTTAGACTTGACGTAGCCCCACAAAAATAGTCTAAAGGCGTTAAATCGCATGATCTTGGTAGCCAACTTACGGGTCCATTTTTTGAAGTTCTCCGTTTTCTCAAAATTACCAGTAGAATTCGGCTTCAAAATTTGTTGGATGCCAGCGCCATCTTGTTGAAACCACATGTCAACCAAGTTCAGTTCTTCCATTTGCTTGGCAACAAAAAGTTTTTTAGCATCGAACGATAGCGATCGCCATTCACCGTAACGTTGCGTCCAACAGCATCTTTGAAAAGGAGGGACATATTTGGAAGTAATTTTTTTGGAAAAGTGGGCGTGGCCCCGCCCTCTACTAAGTTTTTTGTATATATCTCGGAAACTACTATAGCTATGTCAACCAAAGTCTACAAAGTCGTTTCTTTCATGTATTTCCATATGCAGTTCAAAAATGGAAGAAATCGGATAATAACCACGCCCACCTCCCATACAAAAGTTATGTTCAAAATCACTAAAAGTGCGTTAACGTTGTGGCAGATCGTTCGGCTTCAGTTCTTGCACGAGCTGTATTTTATACGGTTTTACACCCAGATCTTTGCGTAAAATCTTCCATGTGGTCGAATAACACAAACCCAATTGCTGCGAACGGCGACGAATCGACATTTCACGGTCTTCAGCCACACTCTCAGAAACAGACGCAATATTCTCTTCTGTACGCACTGTACGCATTCGTGTGGTTGGTTTAATGTCCAATAAAGTAAACTGAGTGCGAAACTTGGTCACAATCGCATTAATTGTTTGCTCACTTGGTCGATTATGTAGACCATAAATCGGACGTAAAGCGCGAAACACATTTCGAACCGAACACTGATTTTGGTAATAAAAATTCAATGATTTGCAAGCGTTGCTCGTTAAAGTCTATTCATGATGAAATGTCAAAGCATACTGAGCATCTTTCTCTTTGACACTATGTCTGAAATCCCACGTGATCTGTCACACCCGAACTTAGCCCTTCCTTACTTGTTGAATACATAAGATTGCACATCATAAGTAGATATCCATAACTTGCCGTTCAGCCAAGAGCCTATTTTGTAAAATTTTGTATATTTGCAATGCTTTTGTGAAAAAACCAACTGGCACTGGCCAATTTAAACCCAGGCAACTATAGTGGTCATAATATTGATTAAGGGTTTAAAGGCAATGTCGCTGCGGCTGGTGGTGCTGTCAACTATGAAAAGTAGCAGGCTAAATCGCATTAATTTGGCTCAATTTCGGACAAAGGCTTATGAAAAATAGTTTTGGTAAAAAAAGGAAGCAATTGATTGAATCGAAACAGTACAAGTACAAGTAGTTGTGGACTTCCAACTGAGTGCGGATAAGACGTGATTTTTCATATTTACTGCAATAACAAAGTAAAAAGCGTTTCCATTTGTAGCTGAAATTCTTTTTTGTCACAGGACTTATGTTGTGTAATTGGTGCTACTTATAACTGTGTGTAGAAAAACACTATATTTATATTTTTGAAACATGTAGCTACAGAGTATAATAGTTTTATTAATCTTAATGTTGCACGTAGCGCATAAAACTAATCGATATAGATTCAAGCTTATGTATAGATAAATGATCACGATGACGAGAAAAATTTAAATTCGGTTGACTGCTGTCTGTCCATCCGTGCAAGCTGTAATTTGAGTAAAAATTGAGACATCTCGATGAAACTTTGTATGTGGGTTAGTATAAAAAAAATCGTAGATGGGCGTAATCGGACCACTGCCACGCCCACAAATCGCCATTAACCGAAAACGTACCAATAGAGTACCATAACTAAGAATGAGGCACAAGAGGATCGAAGTTTCAAGGAGCACATGGGGAAATTTTTTTTGAAAAAGTGCGCGTAGCCCCGCCCTCTAAATGTGCATATCTCCTAAGTCGTTTAAGCTACAAAGGGAAAATTTGCTGAGTATACTAGTATATTTTATAAGAACTTTTTGACCGTGCGAAAATGGACGAAATCAGAGGATAACGCCGCTCATTGCCCATATAACGGTACTGTTAAAAACTATTAAAATCGAGATAAATCAATAACTAAATATGCCAGTGTCATTAAAGGTAACCCCCGAAGTGGTATTAGAGATTTAAGGATCCTACTCATTTCAACCAAATGCGGTACATAATATTCTTCAAACATTCTCATTTCACAGTGCGAAAATGAGCGGAATCAGACTGCAATCACGCCTTCTTTCCATATCACACTATTCTAAATTTCATTTGCTTCTTTCCTTTCCATTGGACAACTAAAGAAGCAGTTAATATAATCGGATAAAACTTTGGTTGAATCGTGTCAGCTCCAATATACCTACCATAACGATTTTCAAACTTTTAAGTGATTTTTTAGCGGATATATATGCCAACATGTGAGTTTTCTCTATGAAATAAGAGAACGAGTTTTACTGATAACAGTGCGTCTTTGTCCCTAAAATGAACACAATGGGGCAAAAACTTGACCTAGCACCTAGTGTAACAGTCATATAATATCCGGGTGAATTTACTCAATATAATTGGTAATAATACCCGAATGAAACTCAGAGAATATTTTACTAGTATGTGGCTTATTGATGGTTTGTAGTACTGACAAAAATGGATAAAATCGGGACGATATTACCCCAACACCCATATACTACGTATAATGATAATGGTTTTTCTTACAAATCATACGCCGAATGTGGAAGTCAGTGGAGTGACCTCTGATTGACTTTTCACACCTTAAGGTATTTTTATACTCTCGCAACAATGTTGCTAAGGAGAGTATTATAGTTTTGTTCACATAACGGTTGTTTGTAAGTCCTAAAACTAAAAGAGTCAGATATAGGGTTATATATACCAAAGTGATCAGGGTGACGAGTAGAGTCGAAATCCGGATGTCTGTCTGTCCGTCCGTCCGTCTGTCCGTCGTCCGTCGTCTGTCCGTCCGTCTGTCCGTCTGTCCGTCCGTCCGCCCGTGCAAGCTGTAACTTGAGTAAAAATTGAGATGTCATGATGAAACTTGGTACATGTATTTCTTGGCTCCATAAGAAGGTTAAGTTCGAAGATGGGCAAAATCGGCCTACTGCCACGCCCACAAAATGGCGGAAACCGAAAACCTATAAAGTGTCTTAACTAAGCCATAAATGAAGATAATAGAGTGAAATTTGGCACAAGGGATCGCATTAGGGAGGGGCATATTTGGACCCAATTTTTTTGGAAAAGTGGGCGTGGCCCCGCCTCTACCAAGTTTTTTGTAGGTATTTCGGAAACTACTATAGCTATGTCAACCAAACTCTACAGAGTCGTTTTCTTTAGGCATTTCTATATACAGTTCAAAAATGGAAGAAATCAGATAATAACCATGCCCACCTCCCATACAAAGGTTTTGTTGAAAATCACTAAAAGTGCGTTAACGGACTAACAAAAAACGTCAGAAACACTAAATTTGACGGAAGAAATTGCCGAAGGAAGCTGCACCCAGACTTTTTTTAAAAATTGAAAATGGGCGTGGCCTCGCCCACTTATGGACCAAAAACCATATCTCAGGAACTACTCCACCGATTTGAATGAAATTCGGTATATAATATTTTCTTAACACCTTGATGACATGTACGAAATATGGGTGAAATCGGTTCCCATCACGCCTTCTTCCAATGTAACGCTATTTTGAATTCCATCTGATGCCTTCTCTGTATGTGTAATATATAGTACATTAGGAACCAATGATGATAGCGGAATAAAACTTTACAAAAATACGGTATTTGAAAAATATGTAAATGACGTATAATGAAATCTCGATTATCACTTTATAATGCGAGAGTATAAAATGTTCGGTGACACCCGAACTTAGTCCTTCCTTACTTGTTGATTTGGCTTTTGATTCCTAAAAGTTTCAAGAGTTTAAAGTGCACGGTGTCACCACTCTTAGTCCTTCCTTACTTATTTTATGGTATGATTGGACTAGTGATACACAAGTATACAAATTTTGGATGTGGTCTGTGAAAATTTCTCATGTTATTTACGTAATTTGGGTGGTTTTAAATAGTTTTTTTTTTTGTGATAGTTAAGATTAAGAAAAACTATAAAGACAACAGCAGTGTATATTGGATACATTAACTTAGCTATATTATATGACTTTTTATTTTCTCTTTGCAACAAATCCAAACATATTATAATAATATTTATTTAGTTACTTAATTCGAAAAATAGTTTTGCAGAATTGATTGTTTTGAAATTCCATAGATATTTTTATAAGGTTTTCTTTTATAGAACTATGAAATTTTTCTTTATATTTTAAAATAAATTTCAGAACTTATATCTTTTTACGAAGATATAAGAAAAAGCACAGATTAAAAATCAGCTCAGGTAAGGAAATTCTTCAGCACAAACGCTGGTAATTGCATTACCTAGTGGCCCGCCTACATTAACGGGTCTAACTCGCTCAGAAACGGAAGTAATTTACAGCCGAAATACACTCACGCAAACCAAAGTGGGGTAATTGAAACCTATACCATATGCACAGACAACAAAAGCACAAATGCATGTACTAACAAAGTACAAAATTTAAGCTCTATTGCCTAATATATGTGTAAAATGTGTAGATCATACCCACTTGGCACGGGCACACATTGGCGAAAACTGAGCTATAAGGCTTTGAACCACCCAATGCCCAACTAAATCACCTACAACATACCTATAGCATATGATTGCCTTGCGGCTTATTGCAAAGGATATAAATTAACGGCACAGAGTTTGCGCCTGATCGCTTGTTCAGTCGAAGTGCCTAAAATACTGCTTCACGTTTACACATATATCTAGCGAATATCAGGAGAATTCATATTTTTTTTAATGGAAGCCATCCTACATATAAACACATATCAAGCTGTATTAGCTCGAAATACTAGTATTATTTAGAAATCAATTCAAATACAATTTGCAAGTGCAAATAATTTTTTTTAGCCTTCTTTCGAGTATTTTTTCTCTATTGTAAAATGTATTTATTTTCTTGCCTATTTTTGGGCGTTACAACCAGCTGCACTTATTAGCGCCGCATTAAGTAATATGTTTTACTTTACTCGCGTGCACTCCTGCCATCAAAAATCCGAATTTATTTGATTCTTACTCCCCTATTAACACTCAATTAATGGCAAAATTGTAGGTATATAGTTGAGCTTCTCTGCTTGTACCTAATTGGAAATATTGGGAATAAAGGTGTAACACTTTTGTGTTTGCGGCATATTCGCTTTTACTTTTCCTAGGTTTTTGTAAATAAGCTACTCAATGGTAGTTTTGATATTTACCTTGCCTGCAGTAATCGGAAGTAATTAGTTTGTCTGCTTCAGGAAGTGAATTGACTTTGCACGGAAAGATTCTACTTGGGAATTTCATAAATCATATGATTCCATAGAGATCTATTCTTGTCTTGGTTATAACCAAACCTAAAATTAAAGTTTTGCCTCAAATATGACAAATTCAAGTCCTGTGATTAATAGTATAAGAACTGGCAGGTTTGTATTTAGTTTTAACTTAATAGCAATTCTGCAATGCTGGAATTTAATTGCAATTAATTAATATCCAATTATAATTGAATGTGTATTAATTATAAAAAATGTGTCGACATACATAGATTTGGAAGAATAAATTCAGAATTTTACAATTATGAGCAAAATCCTATAAGTCCTTGAACGTAAGCGTTTCGTTAATAGTTTTACATACTAGTTTCTTTATAACTACTTAAAAGCAATACAAAAATACAAGATAAAACCAAAAAATAAACATTTCAAATAAATATTCGACGCAGTTGAAAGAGATAATTTTCTAAAACTAAATGCCAAAGAATGTTTGTTAGAATTATAGTAAGCAATCCCCATTAAATTGGGAGTCACTGTTTTTTTTTTTTACTTAGGAACCCTCGAAATGGATCACTCTATAGATATAAATGTAAAGTAATTAACGTGCAAAGGAAACACCATTATAACCATTTCAATAAGAAGTAGTTAGCAAAATAATACATTTGTCACTCACTTGAGTGGAAAATTCCATCACGCAGAACTCATAAGGCAAACAGCGAAGACCACCCACCCATACTTGTGAAAATATATTGCTGCACTCGTATAATGTTCTTGCGCCAAATAAAAATGTCACTTTGGGAAGTGCATTAATAGCAACGATTAAGGGCAAGCGCTTGGATATAAATATTACTTGCATGCATAACCTTTTCTGCAAGCTTCAAACACACATACGAACATGTGTACATATGAGTATATCGAAAGGTTAACTACTTTTCTTTATGAGACTTCCTTTGTTTGCTTTTAGCGAAGAAATCGACCGTTTTAATGACTTGATGCCTTTTCAAACAGAATACAGAAATTTCATTTTAAGGCTTTTGCATACTATGGAGCTCTCACACTTGGCTTACTTTTACTTTGTTGTAGAAAATTGAAATTTTATTGCATACTTTACAACCTCCGACACGCAGTTAAACCCAAGATGGGTTATACTATGTATATATGCCACGTGAGTGCAAATGGTAACAAATATAAAATAATATTACAACATATGTGTGTAGTCCTCCAAGCTCATATACTGCTAGTATAAAATTTCATTCTGAATATATCGTCACCTGAAATGCAAAATAACGTAACAACATTTTCGGAAATTTACAGTGCCAGTGAAACAAAATTTTAATATTGGTTAAAACTAGTTTATATTTGATCGGAGAACCGGAAAATGTTGAACATATGTAATATTATGTATGTAATTTGAAGTAGTGAAGCGTAATCTATAAGACATTCAATTTCGAATTTTTTGATGATACGTTATTTTGCATTTCAGGTGACGATATGTAAGTACATCTGCTGTACAATCAACTAAAAAAAGAAATAAAGTAAAACTACAGGTATGGGGGATCAGGAAAACATTGACCGCATTCAATCCATTTTAGACAGGGAGGCATAGTACTATCAGTATAGGATTCTCTCTGAATTTCAACTATATATCTGACACACTGACCCATATTTGCGGTAAAAAAGTCAACTGTAGGTACTGAGGTCCAAATATGTGGTACCTAAGGGCTTGAACAATTTTTTTTTGAAATTTGACAATTTTTGGTCATAAAGTGGCAGACTCTAAAAGTATTACTCGTGGAAATGTTTATTCTCTTATATTAATTGCTTTTTGATTTGTAGACGCGAAAGGAAAGAATCAAATGGGATTTAAAACTGTTGGAAGTAGTTTATATCCTGATTTATAATAACCCATTTTCGCACAGCAACATAAAAATGGGAGACATTCTTCTCAAAGATACCAAATGTGGTTAACATCGGTCATGCGGGTTTGAAGATATGTAATTTTACCTAAAAATTTGCGATTGTTCAATTTTGACACCATCCTCCCGCGGGTAAAATTTAAATGTTTACAGTTATATGGGGAGGCAGCGGGTATATCATCCGATTTCATATATTTTCATACTATCAATAGCTCTAGACGTACTTGATTGTTGTAGCTTTAGTAGTTTAGGAGATAGTTAGGATTAGTAAAATAGATATTTGGAGAGCTTACCTGAGACTTGAGACTAGCTGTCAGTCTCTTCTTGAGGAATAAGACAGAAAATCGCCCTATGGATTAAGACACATTTTTAATCAAGAAAACTTTGATTTTGAAAAAAGTCGGCTTGGATATTTGTGTTAAAGTAATCTTTTTAAAAATATTTACATAAACTAATTCAGTTATTCTTTCATTCAGGTCGAATAAGTATATCTTTAGAAGCTTTATTTAACGTTGCAGTTATTTCTATATTTTTAATCGGTCCGTTTATGTTTTAGTATTATTTTATAAAAAAGCAGTTGAGTTTCTATTTATTCAAAATACGTAAATCAGTAGAAGAGGGGAACATAGATTTCATTTTGTCAAATTTAAGATGCGTAGAAGAGCAGTGTAGAAGAAAAAAAATATATAATTGGTCAGCCTTTACCGCTCTCATCTGCTGTCATAACTCTGAGGTCACGCAAAAGTCTTCGCCCAATTTCAATCTGCTGAAATGAAGATCATCCTGTGCAAACAACACACTCGCATTTTACGTTTGCGTTTAGATCAGGCTAAGTCACTTTCTAGAAAATCTAAGGAACAAGATATTTTTTCAAATAGTTGAAAGCGAGATATTGAATCACCCTAATCTATATAGTGTTAAGCATTTTCTTGATAGAATAAAAAAGCTAATTGCTATATAAAATGTGGAGCGCACGAAAAAACTAAAAGAATATCACAGACGAATGCCTAAGGTAAAATAATTGAAATTGGTTAGCCACCACAAAGGGGCAAAGCATCTTATTCGTTTTGCTGTAATATAAAAACAGAGTTTCATGCAACTTCAGGGAGTAGTGTGGTAACTTTTGTGGTTTGAATTGTTTTTGTGTTTTTTATGGATTACCTTTATTCAGATACGTCTATGTGCATTTATTTATTGAAGTACTAAGTCCAACAAAACGAGGATAAAGCAAAAGCTTTGTAGACTTTGCTAATTTTCTTTTTTGCTGTTTCAGCGTTAACAATTTACTTTGAATTTCCATTAGTGGTTGCAATATTCTTCAATGAAAGCTTTTTCCGTTTCAATTTTAATATTAACGACATTTTTTCTGTTTCAATTTATACCATAACTGTGACGTAAGGTGAATCTGCAAAATATCAAATATCTTCAAAACTCTTAATAACAATTCGCAATAATTCGAAAAAATGTATATTCGAATCATGTGAATGACATGACATCTACTTTCATTTAGGCATCACATCAGCAGACTGCAGCTCCTTTAGCTCCTTTCCTTTCATATGATCTTTTCATTTCTACCACACAAACGACAATATATTATATGTCGTCACTTCATATGCATATGATGATAGAACTTATGACCTCGTATAGTATGATAACACATTTTAACATATTACATCACCTCTTGTCACACCACATCACTTGACGATGTCATATCACATCAAAAAAGACCTCAGATTTAGATTTGTCGGTTATCTTTGAAAAATCGTTGCATATTTCTATTTTATGTGCATTAAACAATTGAGTAGTAATTATCAGATGCATTACGCAACAAATTCGAAGTTATGGACAAACGCACACAAATAGTACATAACACACAAAAAAGTAAAATCTGATTAAAATCGTAGTACATACGATATTTAATGCTCTTTAGGCAGCAATTGAGTCAAGCAATAGCTAAGCCAATAATAATAGTACGAAATCAGAAAAATGTTGAAGAAAGCACAAATTACACAAATACATTGATACAAAAAAGCACCCGGAAATTGTAATTATATTTCCCGGGTAAATGAAATTTCAAAAATTGTATTTATTAAGTTGTTTATAGCAGCTCCTTAAGTCGGTACACCTCAGTATGGCGTTGCGGTTTTTACAATTAGTAAAAATATTCAACAAAGAATTTGTCTCATATTTTGTGTTTCTAATTGAAATTTGTGCGTGGAATCAGTGCGAATATTGTAAAAGGCTTAATGTTATTCAGTTTTGTCAAAAACACAAACATATGAGTGGTTCGAAGCCTTCAAATATAGTAGAGAGATCATGGAAGACATGCCTCGTTCTGGACCTTCAACCTCTTCAACTGATGAAAATAATAAAAATTAAAGAATATTTTGCTTGAATATCATCAGACAAGCATTAGAAAGATAACAAGACTTCTCGACATCCAAACCTTAATATTTTTTTTTTTTCAAAATTCTTGACTTGGTGGCCGTATTGAGGCGTTCACGTGAACACGTCCATTGAAAACGGACAGAATTGTGGAAGAACAATTCATGGATTTTACACGATGATAATGCACCATCGAATCGACCCACAATTGTGACTGAATTTAAAGCCGAAAAAGCAATTAGTACAATCGATCAACCACCTTATTCACCAGATTTTGTTCCTTGTGATTTTTTCTTCATCTACATATTTTGGAAGCTAACAAACAAACTTTAGTTAATGTGCCTAGAAAATAAAGTCTTTTATAGTATATATGTGGGGATTACTATAGTGACCACCACCCACACTCCCCGTCAGAATATTAAACACAATATTTAAACGTTCAACCAGTGTTTATTCTTTAAAAAAACAAAGTCTTGAATATAGTTCTTAAGATTACATGTAGTACACACATACGCACTAGCATAAACGTTTTCGCGGACAACGGCTCGGCACGACTTATAGTTCACGGCAACTCAAACTCAACTGAACTTTGGCTGGTTTGTCTTTGTTCGTGTTTCGTCAAAAGTTCGTCCAGTTAAAGGGTTGCGTGTCATTGTGTTCTTTTGTCAGCGTTGTATTGTTGACGACTTCTAGTCCGGTATTCGGATCCCACATTCGGCCCTCCTGACTTATCATTCGGCTCGAATGATGGGCTGTTATATAATTCCGTTGGTCGCTTCCACCGCTTCATATGTTCAGCAACAGTTGATGTTTGTCTAGGACCCTCATGATCGCCAACCTTTCGCACCTGTTATCTAGCGTGCGGTAACACTTTCGTAACTTTGTATGGACCTAAATACTTCGGCTTCAACTTAAGCCCTACACCATACTGAGTCCGCTTAATTGCTACTAAATCATTCACGTGGTACTTGGGCTCTTGTTTCCGCTTCCTATTAAAGTTACGCCGATTTTCTTGCTGGATTTTACTAATATTCTCTTGCGTCTCTTTGCGCAGGGATTCTCTTTCCTGATCAAACTCTACCATAGCTTCTTCGTCTAAGAACTCTTTCAAATCTGGTGCCACACTCGGTCTCATTTCAATACCTGTCAACAATCTAAAAGGTGAGACTTTCGTACTCCTAGGTGGGGTATTGTTAATCGCTTGCTGCACTCTATCTAACTGTTTGTACCACTGGGCTGGATTCTCTACACATAACTTAGATAACATAGGTATCACGATTTTGTGGATACGCTCCACCTGGCCATTACCCCTCAGAACTCCTGTAGCTATCATTAAATGTTGTATACCCTCGCTCTCACAATATTCAGAAAACAAGTGTGACGTAAATGCAGCGCCTCGATCAGTTATTATGCGTCTTGGATTCCCAAAGACTGCTGCATGTCGCTTCAGCTTATCTACAACCCCATCTGCGGCAGTGGTTCGCGTTGGGTATAGCCACACAAACTTAGAAAACGCATCGACGACAACGAAGATATAATTGTACCACTTATTTGTTTCTGTCATCGGTCCTACATGATCGGCATGATACGTCCCTAAAGGCCCTTTTTGCTTATTGGCGTTAAAAATCCTTCTTTTTTTCCCGACTTATTCTCAGTAATAATGCAAGCTACGCAACTTTTTACTATACTTGATTCTTTAGCTAACAACTGTGGTATATAAAATGATCTCTCGACTACGTCTTTGGTTCTCTTTGGTGAGAAATGACTTGATTATGTCCAATTTTTATTATCTCGTCTTCCATTGACACAGGTACAACTATCAATTCCTTAATGGGATCTTTATAGAGCACCCCGTGTTTCACGAAAAAGTCTTCATAACAGTCCTTTTCCAGGACTTTAACAACCGCTTTCACCCAAGGGTCCATTAACTGCGCTTGACGCAATCTGTGCTGTAGGGAGCCCTCTAACATCAAACAACAAACTCGACTCAACGCATCTACATGCCTCATCTTACTTCCGCTTCTGTGTTCTATCTGATAGTTGAAATCTTGTAAAAATAACGCCCATCGGGAAACTCTTAAAGGAATGTCCCTTTTTCGCATCGTCATAGCGAACGCGTTACAATCTGTCACTATCTTGAAGCTTATGCCTAACAAATATATCCTCCACTTTTTCAAAGCTGCTACAATCGCAAGTACCTCCAGCTCGTATGAATGGTACTTCTCTTCAGCTGGCGTTGTCTTGCGGCTCATATACTGTATGGGGTGGAAAAGTTGATCGTCAGAGTCCTTTTGAAGAAGAACACCCCCATATCCGTGCATGGATGCATCTGTATGCACCTCTGTCAACGCTTTTGGGTTACACAACCGCAAAACGGGAGCATTCACTAATGCTGCTTTAAGCTGTTGAAAATCTGGTAACTGTTCGGCGCCAAGTACAAACTGAGTATCTTTACGTAAAAGATCTGATAGAGGTTTTGCAATCATTGCATAACTCTCAATGAATCGCCGAAAGTAAGAAGTCAACCCAAGGAAACGCTGTACTGCCTTCTGATCACGGGGTATAGGAAAATTTTCAACCGCCCTAGTCTTCGCTTCTGACGGTTTTATAGTACCATCTTCTATTATATACCCCAAAAAATCTACTTTACTCTTGAGAAATTGACATTTACTCCACTTTATTCGCAAGTTATACTCGGCTGCTCTAACCAACACACGCTCGAGCTTATGGATTCCCTCATCAATGTCCTTAGCGGGTATTACCTCTTCCACCAAGTCCCTCAAAACCGCAAAAATATATTTAGAAAACACAGCAGGCGAGTTCGATATCCCAAAGGGTACATACCGAAACTCATAATGCCCGTTATGAGTCACAAACGCAGTGTACTTCCTGGAATTTACCTCCACAGGTACATGGAAGAACCCGTTTGCCAAATCTAAGGTCGTGAAGACCTTCGCTCCTTGCAGCCTCTCAATCTTATCATCTAATAATGGTATTGGAAAGTGGTCCCTCATTATCTTGCTGTTTATACGCCTATAGTCACAGCATAGACGTTTTGTTCCGTCCTTTCCGTTCCGTCCTTTTTGGCAACAAGCACAATGGGCGACGCGTACTCTGATGTGCTCGATTGGATAATTCCCTCCTGAAGCCACTTCCCTACCTGTTCTTCTACCACTTCCTTGTCCGCGTATGATATACGTCTAGGCCCTTCGTAAACTGGATAATCGTCGGTCAACACAATTTTCATTTCAAAAGGTGACTCCTTGCTTTTTACTGGGGCATAATTTTTAATAAAGGATTCTACTGCGTTTGCTTCTGACAATTGAAGGTGGGATAAGTCTATATCAGGCTCTCTAGCCTCTTCAACTACGGCCACAGCGCACAACTCTTTAAATTCTGCCTCAATATCTCCATTCCTTCCTTCAGCCTCATTCGAATCTAAGTAACTTTTGGCCAAAACTGTACCCAACCCCTTTTCCACTGTTTGATTTGCTTCAGACTTCTCAACTTTTGCCCTGAACTCAACCGAACCTTCCGACACAACCAAGTCAACCAACTTTAATACACTGACACCAATTACTGCTGAGTATCGCATGTCACATTCTCTAGTCACATGAAACGTGATATTAAGTTCCATACCATCGACGACTACCAGAATTTTGAAGCTACCTAGTGTCGTTAATTTAGCGTTTCCGACACCTACCGTGTATCGTTTGTCATTGCTCAATTCGATGCCGTCATCTAACAACAACAAAATATCGTGGCGAATTAAGCAAAGGTCACATCCGGTATCGATTAAAGCGGAAAATGTTGTACCCCCTAAGGTTATATCCTTAAAAATGCAACCTCCGGTTTCATCGACCTGCTTCCTTTGGATACTTAATGTATTCACATTGCCTTTCTCTCTTTTAACCTCAACCTGTTGCTGTTGACAATCTATAGCGCGATGCCCTGGCTGACCACATTTGAAACATTTAATTTGGTTTTGACGACAATCTTTTGCGATGTGCGAGGCATTTCCGCACTTGAAACAACGTCTTATATGATCTTTCTTGTTCTCCAGATTAGTAAACGATTTGCTCCCTTCACCTGATCGACCTGAACCTGAACTATTTACCTGCTGCCGACCTGCTCGCACTTTTTCATATACACTAAGCTGCATCTTAAGCTCTTCAATTGTCTTGGCCTGATATAAGTTACTTTTGTTGGCATTGGAGTCGGGAAAGCCCTCGATAAAATATGTCACTAAACTCAACTCATCTAATGTTATCGGCTTTCCGATTTCCATGAGAACGTATAGATATTCGTGGCAACCCTCATTTGGACGCTTGCGGCGATTTCTAAGCATGCGATGCACTTCAATAGATGAAACAATAATGCCAAATTCTGACTTTAATGCCTGCTTTAATGAATTCCAATCTGTAATACCACGTTGGCTCCGCACAAAAATTTTAGCCGCTCCCTTCAACAACTGTTTAGCATATATAAATTTTTGCAAATTGTTCCAGTGAACCGCAGTGGCGTTTTCCTCAAACTCTTCTAACCACTCCTCTACATCCGGAGAGCTAGAACCATTAAATATTGACAAAGAGTCTTCAATGTCACGCAGTGTGAACGTTGCACGTTCATTTGTCGGACCCTGATTCACACTTGGCGGGGAGGAACCAACATCTTCATACTCAGAAACATATTCATCTTCATCACCGTCAGCAGTTAGACCGAAATGCTGAAGCAGTCTGTCTTGCAAAACTATCTTACGTCCTGTAGTCACCAATCCCAATTCAGTCAGTTTTTGTTTCAACCCACTCACATTCAAATTTAAAATTTCGCGCCGTTCCATGGTATTCAGTCGTTGTCAGCGATAACAATAAAAATATTAATTTTACACAGTTATAAAATATAATGTTAAACAAATGTGTTCTGAAAACGTTAGAGCATTTAAAAAATTAGTGTGCTTTCGTTTTCTCTTAAAGCAAACAATGGTATAAAATTATACTTTAAATTCAAATCTTTTCACTATTTTGTATCAAATTATTCACTTAGTTTTAACAACTGCAATTCATAAAAATCTTAAAATTTCACATCAATTGAATTATGTATTCATCAAAATAATGTTTTTTATTTAATTCTACAAATTCAACTCTTTATTTTAATTTCTCTTCTATTAACTTGAAGAATTATGACAATTTAATTATTGTTTAAGTGTAAATACAAAAATGTTGAAATTAACACGTCTGGCAATTCGTTTGCATTTTATCAATTCTTTAGCTACTACTTTCTACTTATCTGCTTCCCGCAACTCGACGAAATTCTCTCAACCTTGCTGCTCTCCTTATATCGACGCTCTCCTCTCCAGCTACTGCCACGCAACCGTGTCGTAAACCCAAAGAAACGAAATTTCACCGGCTGCAGCAATATTTTCAAAACACAATATGTTTGTGCTATACAGCCACCGCCACACAAACTCTCTGTACACAAGCCTTTTGTACAGAATTCACGCAACTCGTAAACTCGCTGCGCAAAACGCTTCTATTTCGCACTTACAGCCACCGCCGTCCAAAATCTCCTCTAATACAATTGAATGGAACTCGTTACATTGCCTCTCTCATTTATGTTGCGATCGCTGCTACACAAGAGCACAAGACATACTACAGAGTGTTTGTGACATACTACAGAGTGTTTGAAGTGAGTAGACGGGTTTTTTTTGTAGTCCCTGAATTCTTAGTGAAATCTCATACTAATAATTAGTGAAAGTGCCATAGTTTAGGTAACGACTTACCGGGAGACTGGACCTTTCAATTTGGATACGAACCTAGCAAATAGATAAGTAAAATCTGTTTTGAAACAAAAATTTTATTTTCTTTACTTACTTGCCCCTTTTCGTGGTAAATTTAAACAAAATAAAACTTAAATTAGATTTCCCCATATAACAGCGAAACAAAACGTGCACTTAATTTTAATCTGCCGTTTTGTTTTGCTTGATCAGCTGTTTTCTCCTTTTTCGTTTCTCCTTCTTCGCTTTGCCTTTAGTTGCGGCGTTGCCAACCACTAAAAAAGCAAATAAGGTTTTAGGACAAAGGACTGAATATACCCATTGACCGGTGTTCCCAACTATTTTCCGGCAGAGATATGGCCTCCGAAAATAGTTTGGGAGGTACACCAGAGAATCCTTTTCGGAGAAATTCAAAGATTTCGAGAACGCCTCCAAAAGGCAAAAATGAGGAGACCACCGCTGCTGGACCCATAAAAAGTTGTGAAAACGTTGACCAACAAAACAAATGCGGAAAATCTGAGCAAATGCAGAACGGTGAAGCTGGTAATATTTTTTGCGAACTGGGCACAAAAATCAAGGAGCTTGAAACTATGATGTCTGGTCAGAGGCATATTAATCAAGCTATGAGAGACCTTGTAAGCTGTATAACAAGCCTGTACGACAAGGCTGAAAATCCAGAGAAATCGCTGAAAAGAGTTATGGTAGGAAAAGCGTCGCAAGTGTCCCCTATCCCAAGAGAAAAACATACGCCAAAGAGGGTACGAGAACTATCAGGTTACTTACCACCAACCAAAAAACCAAAAAACGCGAACGATAAAGCGCAGGTGTCATATAGTGAGGTCATTAAGGTAGTACCGAAAGACAGTTCCGTCGATAAGCCCGCATCCGAGAAATGGGTGGACGTGGTGAAAAAGAGAAAGCCGGTTGAAAAAAGAATTCGTACGAAACCAGACGCCATCATTATAACCACAAAGGACGGAGGATCATATGCGGACATTCTCAAGAAAATTAAGTGCGATAGTGGGCTTGAGGAACTGGGAACAAACGTAAGGCACATTAGGAAAACGCTCAAAGGAGACCTGCTACTAGAATTAAAACCCCAAGCAGACAAGAGAGCCGACTCGTTCGAGAGCGCGCTAGAGGGAGTGATTGGAGAAATGGCTGTAATACAGCAAAAAACGCATAACGTCACTATCGTGTGCAAAGACCTGGACGAGATAACCACCCCCGAAGAAATTTGCGGCGCGTTACAAAAGGAGTGTGGTTTTCAGAATATAGGGCCGGCAAACATCAAAAATATGCGGAAGACGAGAAGCGGCACACAAATAGCCCTTATAAGCCTGCGGGTTCAAGACGCTAAGACTGCCCTTAAAATAGGCAAAGTAAAGATCGGGTGGTCGATCTGTCGACTCCGGGAGTACTCGCCTATTTCCCGTTGTTACAGATGTTTCCATCCAGGCCACATGGCGCGTAAATGTAGCAGTATCATCGACAGGTCCTCTCTTTGCACACGTTGTGGAAGCCCGGGACATGTATCTAAAGTATGCACTAATACACCAAACTGCATGCTGTGCAAAGGGGAGCACTCAGTTCTGAGCACGACTTGCCCTAAGTACATGGAGTTGCTAAAGACAACGAAAAAATGAGAATATTGCAGCTGAACTTAAATCACTGCGCTGCAGCGCAAGCACTGCTGCAACAAACCATAATAGAAAGCAACATTGATGTCGCCTTACTGAGTGAGCAATATTGCCAACGTTCGGAAAGTACCTGGATCACAGATATAAGTGGCAAAGCTGCAATATGGTCCTGCAACGGACAATCATTCACATCTTGCTGCAGAGAAGCAAAAAATGGGTTCACATGGGCGCAAATAGGAGGAATATATTTCGTAAGCTGTTATGCCCGTCCCAGCGCATCCATTAGAGAATTTGAAGACTTCCTCCTTGAATTATCTTTAGAAAGAAGATGCAAATCACCAATAATAATGGCAGGTGACTTTAATGCATGGTCTACTGCTTGGGGTAGCAGATGTTCAAACCATCGTGGGCGTCTGGTTCTAGAATTCCTGAGCCAAACCAACCTCACAATTATTAATAGTGGCACCAAAAATACCTATCAAAAAGGAACTAAAGGCTCTATAATAGACCTGATGTTTGCAAATGACGCACTTAGCAGACACATTAAGTGGGAGGTGTCAGACATGTTCACATATAGTGACCACATGGCAATCATTGCAGAAGTTTCGTTCTCTCGGGCCCAAGAACCCTCAAGCATTAACACTACACGAAAAAGAAGCTGGAAGCAAACAGATTTTGATACTGACGTTTTTGAGGCAGCCTGGAGTGCAGCAATAGCACCAGGCGAAGGCGGCGCCCACTTAGTAACCGCATTGCGAAAGGAACTGGTGGCAGCATGCGACGCTACAATGCGAAGGACGAAATGCCACAATAAGCGAAGACCTGTATACTGGTGGAATGAAGAAATTGCCACGCTGAGAAAGCTCTGTCATGCAGCTCGACGTCGCCTACAACGCAATCAAAACGACGAAAACGAAAACCGTCTTAAAGAAACATTTAAAAGCCACAAAAAGCTCTTAAAGTCAGCTATAAACCGAAGCAAAAGAAACTGTTTTGAAAAAATCTGTGGAGAAGCGAATATAGACCCCTGGGGGACTGCTTATAAAATCTGTATGTCCAAATTCAAAAACAAGCGGCAGCAACCCAAATGCGCTCCGTTCATGAAGAAAGTCGTCGAGGCATTATTTCCGTCGCACGAACCGATTACTAACGCTGAGCAACGAAACGAAGATGCAGAATCACCCCCACTGGTTACAGAAGAAGACCTATTGGCCATAGCCAAAAACATCAAAAACAACAAAGCGCCTGGTATTGACGGAATACCAAACAGAGCTCTAAAATTAGCCATAATTTCGAAGCCCACTCTTTTTGCAAAAATGTACAACGCATGCATAAAAGAAGGGATGTTCCCCGATCCCTGGAAAGTCCAGCGTCTGGTTTTAATCCCAAAACCAAAAAAACCACCAGATGAACCTTCTTCGTATCGACCTCTGTGTATGCTCGACACAATGGGCAAAGTGTACGAAAGCATAATAAGAAACCGCTTGGAGATTGCAATCCAGGAAGCCGGCGGACTATCGGAAAGACAATACGGCTTCAGAAAACAGAGGTCTACTATCGATGCACTGAAAGAAGTTGTCGACACTGCGAAAAGAGCAGTAAGTGGCAAAAGATGGAAAGGTGGTACAAAAAAATATTGTGCGCTGATCACCCTGGATGTGAAAAATGCATTCAACTCTGCTAAATGGAAAAATATATTCGAAGCCCTATATGGAATACGCGCCCCTCAGTACCTCATAAATATCGTTATGAGTTATTTTAAAAATAGAAAGTTGATCTACGACACCACCGAAGGCATAAAAAGCTACCCTATTACAAGCGGAGTACCACAAGGATCTGTTTTAGGCCCTCTTTTATGGAATCTAGTTTATGATGGGGTGCTAAGAATTCCACAGCCTAAAAACGTTAAGCTAATCGCATACGCGGACGACCTTATAGTGGTAGCAGTAGGTAAACAACTTGATGACCTACAAAATAAATGTAATGAATGCATAAATGGCCTACGCCAATGGTTTTCTTCCAAAAGTTTGGAACTGGCCGAGCACAAAACAGAGGTATTGCTCATAAGCACCAGGAAAATTGAGGAAAAAATAACTCTCACCATAGGAGAGTGCGTAATTACTTCACAACCACAGTTGAAGTATTTAGGGGTAATATTGGACGCCAAACTGAAATTCAAGCAGCACTTGGCAAACATAGCAAATAAAGCAAACAAGATTTACAACGCGTTATCAAGAATGATGGCAAATAGAGGCTGTGTGCGCTCCAGCCGCCGACTTCTAATCGCAACAGCTATAAGCTCAGTTATCCTATATGCAGCTCCAGTATGGATCCAGGCACTAAACATAAAAGCGTATGCCAAAACAATAAATGCGGTGCATAGACTCACAGCAATAAGGGTAACAAGTGCTTTCCGAACTATTTCCAGCGAAGCATCTGAAGTACTAGCTAGTATGCCGCCCATAGACATCCAGGGTGACGAGCTCACAAGATTATATGAGCTATCAGCGCCAATTACAGAAACCCAAAAGAGAGAAGAGAGAAAGAAGAGCATAACTATATGGCAGCAACGGTGGCAAACCTCAACTAAAGGACGGTGGACCCACAGACTTATACCTGACATCCATACGTGGATAAGTAGACGACATGGGGACCTGGATTTCCACCTGACCCAAATATTAAGCGGGCATGGGTGCTTCAGAGGCTATCTATACAAATTTCAAAATGACGTCAGTCCGTATTGTTCGATGTGTGCGGAGTCCATAGAAGACTCTGAACACGTGTTTTTCCATTGTCCTCTGTTTCGAAACGTAAGAAAAAAGTTAGAAACCTCACTAGGTGGTAGCCTAACGGTGGAAAATTTGACTGCATTTATGTGTCAGTCCTCTGACAAATGGATAGCTGTTCGCGAAGCGGCAACATCCATCATGACTACATTAAGACAGTTACAGCAGAGAAGGCGTTAGTCCGTCCGTGTTATAGAGGAGACTTAAAATGTCTTGTCACTCCCATGAAGTAATACCTTACCTGGTGGTTCCGTGGGAGTGTCTTGAGTTGGGAGTAGGTTAGGTTTACCGGATTAAAGTTCCGCACTCCGGCTTTCGATGCTTCCTCCTACTATAAAAAAAAAAAAAAAAAAGAGCACTGCTCTTTATTCGTTCGCTGTCTCGTTACGCGTTATGTACAACTTGGCGATATATACAACTTGGCGTTGTGTGCCCACTTTACGAAACGAATTTTTGCAGATTTGTAAATTTTCTGTGCTGCTTATTGATATTTTAAAGAATATTCAATTTGAGCGTTTTAGATGCGCGTAATGTTTTATTGCACTGCTCGACAATTTTTCCTTTACCCGGCTTATTTTACTGTAAGGGTCACTTTTCACGTACCGATTCGATCCCAGTTCTGACACCACTTGTGGGGACTACTATAGTGACCACCACCCACACTCCCCGTCAGGATATTAAACACAACATTTAAACGTTCAACCAGTGTTTATTCTTTAAAAAACAAAGTCTTGAATATAGTTCTTAAGATTACATGTAGTACACACATACGCACTAGCATAAACGTTTTCGCGGACAACGGCTCGGCCCGACTTACAGTTCACGGCAACTCAAACTCAACTGAACTTTGGCTGGTTTGTCTTTGTTCGTGTTTCGTCAAAAGTTCGTCCAGTTAAAGGGTTGCGTGTCATTGTGTTCTTTTGTCAGCGTTGTATTGTTGACGACTTCTAGTCCGGTATTCGGATCCCACATATATTATTAGGTCTACAACTTTGCGGTTTTCCAATAGATATCTGTAAGGTCAAGCACTAGTCGATTAAATCGTTTTATATCGATCTTGGATAGTTGTATCAATATTAACTCAACAAAATATTTGTAAAGATCTGTTTGCATCCAAAATTTATTCTCAACTGAAAATGTCGATTTTGAGCCAAATTCTCGACATTTGCGGGAAAATTTTGCTTTTCTTTTTTAATTCCAAGAAAAGTGCGGCTGATGCTTTCGGATACGTACGGTGAGGCTGTCCTAAGTGAAAGAACATGTCGCGAATGGTTTCAACGTTTTAAGAATGGTGATTATCAAGTCGAAGACCGGCATGATGGTGGAAGGGAGAAGATTTTCGAAGATGCTGAAATGGAAGCATTGCTCGACCAAGATCCGTTTCAAACCCAAGAGGAATTGGCCGAATCGTTGCAAGTGACACAGCAAGCCGTATCAAAACGCTTCAAAGCCATGGGGATGATCAGAAACAAGGAAACTGGGTTCCTTACGACTTGAAACCAAGAGATGTCGACGGCGTTTCTTTGCATGTGAACAGCTGCTTCAAAGGCACAACCGAAAGGGATTTTTACATCGCATTGTGACTGGCGGCGAAAAATGGGTCCACTACAATAATCTTAGGCGAAAAAGTTATGGGAAAAGCCTGGACATGCCTCCACGTCGACGGCAAAACCGAACATTCACGGCGCCAAGGTCATGCTCTGCATTTGTTGGGACCAGCTCGGGGTGATATATTATGAGCTGCTAAAGCCAAGTGAAACCATCACAGGAGAATGATGCGTATGAGCCGAGCACTAAAAGAAAAATGACCACAGTACGAGAAAAGACACGATAAAGTCATTCTCCAGCAGATAATGCTCGGCCTCACGTCGCAAAGGTGGTCAAAAAGTATTTGGAGACGCTGAAATAGGAGATCTTAACCCACCCGCCGTATCCTCCAGACGTTGCTCCGTCTGACTATTACTTGTTCCGATCGATAACACACGGTCTAGCTAACGAGCACTTCAGTTCTTATGTAGATCGACTCGAAAGATGTGGAGTTCTTTCGTCACGGAATACGCATGCTGCCAGAAAGATGGTTTAAAGTAGTAGCTAGTGACGGCCAATATTTTGAATAACATTTTTGTAACCGTCTTTTTACAATAATGCCTTAAATTTACAAAAAAAACGGCGGAAGCAAATTTGTATTTTAGAAGTACTGACGAAATACTTGAAGATTGGCATAAGACTTTTGGAAAATAAAATAGAAGTTAAAATTTAAATTCCCAAAGATCTTAATTTGCATTTAGGTTTTCTGAAAGACATAGATTATTATAAATGTACCGATAAATTTTAGTGCAAAAAATCTTTTCTCAGAACAGGACAACTAACTAAAGTAAATATTAGACTTTTGTGAATATCTAAAGTAATTCTCTGAGAAGAAATTTTTCGTTAGAATAGGGCATTATTAATTTTTAACGACACTGAGTCATTAATTATAACTAGTTGTGTGGTCAGTAAGTTAATTGTGACAGTGATTTTAAAAGTAGTAAATTAAATTTAAAAAGACATCTATTTTAACTCCAAAAAAATTAACTTTATTTTTATTAGATATGTTAAAAATATTTCGAAATAATTTTTTTTTTAACAATTTCCTTAGAAATCGAATTAAGTATTAAACTGTATGGAAAAGATAATTTAGAGATATGGTACATACATATATAAATTAAGGTGTCCGTTATTTTCAAAATCGATTGTTTTTTTGCAAACACCCTCTGAAGTTTATTAAAAATTTAACATAATTTTATTTTCGATTTATTTCATATTTCGTTTTTCATCTAATATTTTGCATTAAGCGATTTAGTTGCTTTCGAAAGGGATATTCTAATTTTTTTTTTCTACTTCAATTATTTAATATTTTTTTTGTAAAAACCATGCTTAAAAATTTATGTGCCGTTAAAATAAACATCTAATGACCGGAGCAGCCATACAAGTGATTTATACATCACGTGTTGCTCATCCGACCTGGTGTACTATGTGAATACAGTGTATTTGATGCATAAGTTTAACCGCGTATTACTTTTAAAGGAGTAGTTCAGTGAAAAAAGTCATTGACACTTTTAATAGAGCAGAAGATTTCGTATTATAATATTACTATCTCAACATTCAAGATTTATTTTCTGTGGACTAAACTTTAGTGCAAAAGACCAAAAAATACTATACAAAATATATGGGAGAAGTAAAATGATTTAGATACGATTGAAATTGGATCCATCGTTTCTAAGAACAAAAACTTAAACTCGAGAGGAGTTAAAAAAAAAAAATATCTTGGAAAAAAACGGACACCTTAATAAGCACCATATCTAACACACAATCAGTTTGATCTCCCACATTGTTCTTTACAAAAAAATCGCTGACGCATGTTGATGACAAGTGAAGTCAAGTATACAATTTTAATGAGCGTCCATACAAACGTGCAAAAAATAAAATTAAGGCATATATTTCGCATATTTATAAATATTATACCTCAATAATTATTTGGAAATTTATAACGGATATATAGCTAAGTATAAGACCTTTGTTCTGTAAAATATAAATAAATTAAATTGACCTTACATTGCAGATAATTTGCGCGTTTACTGACTGTAAGCAAAAATCAGCTTAAGCAGTACAAATCAATTAGGAAAGCGATTAGACTAAATGTTATTTTAAAAGTCGTAATTATTTCATCTCCAAATCATATATGTACGTATGTATATTTGAAAAATTTTTGATAATAAAAACAAATCGAATATTTATGTATCTTTTGCTCTTAACTAGCGGGAAATCTTCATACATTATCGTAAGACCTTATATCTTTATATCACGTCCCATTATTTTGTTCAAACCATTATTTGGCTACTACTACTTACCTCCGTTAAGATTTCTTTGGAAGGACATTCAAAGTTTGGTATCTTATGCATTCCAAGCCTTCGATGTTTAGAAATGGGGAAGTATTGTAGCATTTTCTTAATACCTCCAAGTTCAGAATTACTTATTATAGGATATTATCATTTCTAACACATGCTGACCAAATTAGAAATCTGTATATACCTACTATAGGTATCCAAAACCTATGAAATAAGTTTTTAGTTACTGTTTTGCCATAATTTGGGCATAGGTGTTTCGATTTGTTTAGTCTGGTTCAGAATTACCTTCCGTACAAAACTGCTTATGGGCAGTTTGTGTGTGATGTGGACATGACTTAATTACCCTGGTAAGACTGCACAGGCTACCTTATGAATTTCACAATATTAATTTTCCAGTTCGGTTTTGTAGTACCACTGAATGAAGTTGAGGTCTTGTTCGTGAATAGTATCAGTTCCGTCTTATCAAGGTTAACCTCCACACCTTCGCTGACACCTTTAGCACTATTTCCTCTGCACAAGCTACTGCTTTCACTCCTTCCCCGTTGAATTAAGGTGGTTTACCCACTACCCACAGAAGTGTGGATATCAAGTTTAAATTTAACAAAATGCTACCAAGTGTGAAAAATAGCAATGCTAACGAAAAGTTCATACCACCAAGAAAACAGCAACAAAAGTGTATTGAACCAACTGCTACTTAGCTGTGAAGACATCTGTTCAACTTTCTCAAGTTTCTGCATGACTGCCCAGTAACCCACGAAACATCGCAGGTGCCTGCCACCTAATACTCATCAAGCGTAAGTATTTGTGATGAGTACTCGTAAGTGAATTTAATAATTAAAGCGCAGTTGTTGGAAACTGAAAGAAGATAGGTGAAATATGTAGCTCTAAAGGTATGTCATAGAGGTAATGAAATTTAAACGAATAAAGAAGATGTATATGACAACATCATGTTATTAATGCAGCTTCCTCCTTTCGCCTTACATCATCATTTTAACGGCTGGAAAAACTAGTTTTATGTGTCCAAACAGCAACCAAGTATAATGTAAATCATACATTAGCCGCCAATGTGTAATGAGATCACAATTTTTCAATTCAATTCCTTATGTAGTTGTTTCAAGTATAATTTAACCGCTGTGACCTTATTTCCGTAAACGAATGCTCAGGTTCACACAGGAAGTGCAAGGAAACGCTCATTCATTCGTGGCATTATGGCGTTGAAGAATTTTAACAACTGCCTCTTTGCAGGTAATTAAAAATGTCGCACGCTGGTATCGGCACAGCTGTCATCTCACTCACTTCTGGGCATATTAACAATTATCATGTTTAGCTGTATGTGCTTTGGAGTTATTTAAATAGGTTCGTATTAATGAGAAAAAGGAGAAGATATGCGGCGAAATGTTTACTATTAAAATTTTTATCTACAAAACCCAGCCACGCAAAATTGAAAAAAACTGCAAATGAGAGTGTTTAAAGTAGCACTGTTTGAGTAGGTGCCCACTTCACTTTTGTCTTTGACACACTTAGCACTTCCACTTCTTTAAATAATACACCCGTGTCGCTTATAAGGGTATTTCAATTCAATTTAATTCGCTTGGTTTTTAATCCTTTTACAATTGTTCACAAATATGGGGGTAATTACAATTTTTTTATTCGATGTTTTAGTTTCGATTTGCCACTAAATTGCAGAATCACAAACTGATTTTAATTAGATTTTTCAATTTATAAATGTGCGGAACTATTCTGACGTAAGACGACCGAAAAGGCCAGAGGATTCCAGCGATGCGTAGACTTCGATTGCCGATCAAAACGAGACTGATCAAATTTTTAAGTTGACCATTTTGACTAGTGTGGTATGTGTTTGTGATGTTGATGTGTGGGTCCTGTGGAATGTGGGTTCTGTGTGTGTGGTGTATTGGTGGTGGTGGTGTATTGGTGTAGTGGCATTAGGGGGGGCGGCTTATCTCATTTAGCCAGAGAGATTCTTTCATACCTTGTCCGAAATCCGCAAATGTAAGTAAATGCTTTGCAATATGCCTATCGACCTACCAAAACTTTATTTTTTTGCTACAGACTAACTTTGGTTGGTTGGTTAGGCCCAGCAGTATGATACCAGTCTGGTAGTATCGCCGAACCTGGCCTAAAATCATGAACCGACTGACCGTTGGCATAGCCATATACTTCACTTGTAAATGTATTGGCCGCACGTCGAGGATAAATTTCGGAGCCTTTGTTGAAGTAAGGTCTTTGCGGACCACCCCGCTTCATTTGAATCCTTGGAGCTGAGCATTATGGGTGTCATTCGCCAGTTACCAGTCAAAATGCTCGAACGAGTCATCGGAAGTTAAACTCAACGAATGGACCATATGAGACGTAGCCGCAGCCAACATTTTAAAGAGATAACCTTTAAAAAATAAATGCGATAGAATGTTCTTTCGAATGATGATAAACATTTCTATTAAATTTGAAGTTTCTTTGTTGTTTTTTTTGAAAAGTATCGAATCTTCAAATGGATCACCCTTAAGTTTGTTGCTTATTGTGACAGCTGTTCGGCAGTGCGAAAAAGTGACATTAAAGTAAGTGAAAAGATACAGTGAACCAGAACTTAAATACATTTCGACACATACATATAATGTAGAACATTAAAAAGTATGTTGGCGCCAAACTTAATCGACTTAAAGCCAATTATTATGTGCACTGGTGCATTTTGAATCATTGCAAAAAATTTATATTCCCGAAAAGTAGGAAACTAAATTTGGCGGTTTGCGTCGTAACACATTTGTCTTTTTGCTTGTTGAAAAGTTCACACTAAATTAATAGTTGACAGCGGCTTTCAACGTCTGTCGATGGTGCTGTCGGAGTGAGTTCAGTTTCCTAGAGCGCTTCACTTTTAGATCACATTCGTTTTGGCTGCCCAAACTGTTTTTGAAGCAATGTTGAGTGGAGAACGACCAAACTAATTAAGACAGTTAAAAATAAGTAAGTGATGGAGTAGCTAAAGTGTTGATTGGAAGACCATTGGATTTTTTTTTACGAATTTCTATTCCTTAAGTACATCTGGCCTTATTAGGCAAAACGTTTCACACTTTTACTTTTAATATAACGTTCCGTGAAACATGGATGTGACAACCGAAGTTTCCCGAAAGTGTACAGCAGTTGTCAGTAAGGGTAAGGTGAGCCAAAAAAAGCAAAAAGCATATCTGGGCAAATGGTTGCTGTTTTTTTTAGATAACTGAATATATCCCAAATATACTACTAGTGCAATATGAAAACAGCAAATGATGAGTAGTACAAAATAATTGTTTGCCAGTTGACTTTCAAGAAATTAGCGCAAAGTTTAATTCTGATACATTTATTGGTGTAATATGGGAAATAAGCGAGGTTCTGGTCCGATTTCGCCCTTTTTCACATTGTAATCTAATAATATACAGATAATTTTAAATACTAAATTTGGTCGAGATCATTCGGAGTCCTGATATATGAATTTATCGCCTCTGGCTTATTTATTTGTTGCTTTATCACGCTTTTCGTAGTGTACCAAGTTTCATTAAGATATCTAAATTTTTATTAAGTTCAACAGTTTGCACAGTAGGATGGATGAATAGACAGACAGACACTCGGATTTCTACTCGTATCACCATATTGATCATTTATATATATACACATATATATGTATATAACCCTATATCTAACTCGATTATTTTTAAGTGATATAAGCAACCGTTCGGTGAACAAAGCTATTAAACTCTGTAGGAACATGTTGGAAAAGTATAAATATACCCCTAAAGAAGCCCATAATCAAGATTAAGCTCCACAATGAGGTTGAAAATTTATTTAAAAAGCGGGTGTGGCCCCTCCCTTTAAGAAGTTGTATGTACATTTTATCTCCTAAACTATTTAAGGGCCAAATACTCTCAGGACAAACATTAATGGTATCCCTATCCACTCTGTGAATACGGTTAATAACTCCACTCCACCTTATGTAACGGTTTTGTTGAAAAATTCTATTAGTGCGATAAATCTATCTATCTATCTATCTAAAGACATGATACTATTTTACATTCGAGATAGCATAAGAGAGCGTTTTTGGAGCCAGTAAAAAAATTTGGATTATAAAATTTGGGAATTAAGAGAGAATTATTTACCGATAATATTATGTCTGTATATCAAATATGTGTTGAATCGGATCAGTAATACTCTTAGCCCCCCATATACGTACTAGAGAGCTTTTCGAACTTTGAGTTGATACCTCATATATCACCAAATATCACCAATATTATAGTTATCATAATTAAGTTTAGTGAACGTGCTTTTCTACTAAATATGTATCTCTGCACCTCAAATGGATAAAATTCGTTGAAAACCTGACCTAAATCCCATACAACTAACAAACCTTATTCACCTGAAGATATTTCCTTGGCTTTTATCTTGACAAGTTGTAAGAGTATGAAAAGACCGGTTACAAGCAACCTTTTCTTATTTGTTTAACTTTATAATTATCTTTTGACATACTACTTGGCACCCACAACTCAATATAATAACTACAAACTCGAGTACAACAAACTTAGCTTATGGCTTGACGCTGCGTGGATGTTAAGCGCGAGCGGAATAAATAAGATGAAGCTTATGACG
Organism: Bactrocera tryoni; assembly: GCF_016617805.1. Lineage (NCBI taxonomy): Eukaryota > Metazoa > Arthropoda > Insecta > Diptera > Tephritidae > Bactrocera > Bactrocera tryoni. Next base: position 56,180,299 of record NC_052500.1, on the reverse strand, counting down.
AGTGGTTTCAACGTTTTCAAAGTGGTCGTGAGGACATAAATGACGACCAACATGTGGGCCATTAAAAATCCGTGATCATCGGAAATTCCATCGAAACTGTACGATTATTTCACCAAAAAACACATTTTAACGATTAACCAATCCCCGTGGCACCGTGCGACTTCTTCTCTTTCGGAAAAATGCATTTGCCTATGAAAGGAAAGCGTTATGCAGACGTAGAGGCAATTCAAAAGGCTTGTACCGGCATACTGGCGGCCATACCGGCCAACGAGCTAAAACACTCGTTCGACATGCTTTTGGACTGTACAGAAAGCTGTATTGAAACAGAAGGGAACTATTTTGAACAAAATAAATTGATTTTGGCAAAAAACCATTTGTTCTGTTTTTGTTTTTTTTTAAGTCCTGTTTACTTTGAAACGCTCCTTGTATAGTATGCAGTATAAGCAAGCAATGCAAATTGGTTGCGCAAATGTAAAACTCTCAATAAGAAAAATTGAACGCCACATTGATGTAATGAAAAAGCGTTTATTAAGAGGCATTGCAGGAAAATGAAAACCATATTCAAATTTTGAAGTTATACTATCCGGAATAAAATAGAGTTAAAACTTAAATAATGCCATAGGAATTCTTAGAAAAATAACAAAGGCATGCGATATTCAATGGCTGTGTACTAACTTAGAGTTTCATATTTTTTTGCTTTGTTTTAGTCCATCAGTTTCTAATAATTGCCGTTAGCAAGCTTTTTGGGGCAGTTGACTAAACTTTTCCGGCAAGCTTCCCGGTTTGAACATGATGCCGATAAGAAACTAACAACAATTGATTATTAGTATTCACTTAGTACTCGTTGCCTACATTGCTGACCAATGTCTCCCACAACACATACTATGTGCGCAGTAAAATCTTACCACAACAGCAGCTGGTAGGCTGGCACACAACAAGCTGTTAACCATTGTGAAATGTTGCTGCTGACATGCAAATATACAATTGCATGCGCATATAGCATATACGCACTAGTAAGTATTCTATAGGATATTGTTTATTCGTGCTTTCAGGCATTGGAAGGAATTAATGGAGGAAATAGGCATTTTACTTTATTCGTTCACGGAACGACAGCAAGCCGATGTAGTTACGTGAATGGCACCGTTATCTGGCAGTTGGCTGTGAAACGTTGATGTGATATTTACATGTTGTTGCAGTTTAATTGAAAGCAGTTGGCGGAAGCAGTGGTAAGTAGTCGTTCCACCGTCTGCGGCGTGATTGTGACAGATGTTGCATAGACAATACATGTGATTAACATTTTTAGTAGAATGTTGGTAACTGTGATTTAATTAGTAAACAGCCACACTCACCAACTGTAGGCATGAAACATTGATCTAAAATTTTGCCCACGATCTTTCCTGCCTGTGATTCTCCTTATTTATAGAAACTGATATTAGAGTAGAAGAAAAAATTAAGAAAAATTTAAGTAAAATTAAGTGAACCAATAGCATATTTCGATTTATATATTTAGGTTAAAAAAAAATTGAAATTAAAATTCCTTTCTTTACCCATTGAGATTTGTTTTCCGTTTATGTTTATTGTATATACCTATATTGGCTTCGAGGTTCTCATGCCAAGTTTTCGGTATTTTTGTTTTCATCTTTCGTTAGAGTTAAGCCCTCTTCATTAAGTACTTATGCAAATCTTTCCTAGTTACAGCAAGCAAGCAAGCACAGGTAACAACCGTATACATAAGTTATACTCGTAGTAGTATAGTAGTTATGAAGCTTATTTCTGCTTAAGGAAAAGTTTGCTGAGATATTAAGTACGTTGCATTTTATCAAACCTATTACTTGTAGACTAAGCACATCGGTTGTACATTTTAGGCAAAGAAAATCCAAAAATTAATCATAAATAACCTTTCACTTGTGAGCACATCAACCTGCAGACATTAGCTTTTATGTTTGAATGGACTATGTATTACAAATAATGTATATGCTTAAGGGGTCAGTAGGGTAATCTGGCCTGTTTTTTGACATTATTTTCATAGAAATTTTTATTCTACAATAGAATTTTTTCACATATCATTAGGTATGTCGTGGAGTGTACAAACAAATTTTTCGGAGTTTTTTGACGATATCTGTCGGAGAAATGGCTGAGTGAATGAGATACGTTTTTACTCTTATTATTCTTAAAAAGTACGTGAATGGTTATCGTCCCTACTAGAATCATGAACAAATTTTGATAAATAAAAAGATAATTAACATTTTTTTTAAATTTTCCCCATGTTTATTTATTTAAATTTTGTCATAACATTGTCAATAAATTAAAAAAAATATAGGACCTATAGCCAGGCGATTTGTGAACGTTAAAAAAAAAACTAAGCCAATCGGTTGAGTAGTTGAACCGGAATCAAGTCTAACAGGTTAAAGAAGTGTGTTTTGAGAAAAACTCGTTTAAAGTTTGAGGTACTGAAAAAGCATACAAATATGGACATAAACGTTGAAAAAATGACATACCCCTAATTATTATTTCTGGTTTCCTTCCAGTGGTAAAGTGGGTTTCTACATTAATTCTATGGATATAAAGGATCGGAAAATGCAAAAAAAAAAAGTTTGATAAAAGATTACCCTACTAACCCCTTAATACCACATAGGAGGCACAAGCGACTGCAATAAAGTAACGGCTGTTAAAAAACGGTCGTTAATTTTAATATCCTTATAATCCTGGCCGAAATAATGTGCACACCAAACATTCTATCTAATAAATTGATTGTTTGCCCATGTCTAGAGGATGTAGAGGCAAAAAAGTATGTAATTAATTATGGCTCTATAGCATTCCACATTGAATAGCTTCTTTTTGAAAAAGTATGGTCCAAAGGCATCCTTTGCTCGTAAATTAAACCAAACATTGACTCTCTCAGGATGTAGGATGATGAGACGATAATTTTTTTTCGTAAAGTATCCATTCAACCAAGAGTAAGCTTCATGGCTGAACAAAATTTTTTTCTGAAAATTGGGATCGGTGGCCATCTCGTTTTATGACCATTCACCTAGCGTGAAAAGAGCTTGATGTTCGTACGGCATCAGTTATTGCGCAAATTGGCTTTTAGAAGTACCAAAGGCAAGACATTTAAACCAAATCTTCTATAAAAAGCATGGCACAGCTCTTATTGATTCTCGCGATGACATGGCGGTTAGACTCATTCGGGTATTTTTCAATACTCTGCTCCACATCAGCAATAGTGTCTTGTATGCACACGGTACGGCCTTTTCTGGATGTGCATTATCCACTATAGTAAAAGTGATGCGAAACGCACCTAAGGTTACTCTACTGGGCGATTAGGCAGACCGAGAATTTGACATAGCTCATTACTGCTAACGCACTTGCGAATTTTATAGGTGTATATATTATGAAATGTTAACCAATTTAAGTACATATAAAGTAACTCCGTGAAAAAAAGAAACTCCCTGTACCAACTGGTTTAGAAATAGTATATAGTTATTTGTATGTATATGTATCACACTTGCCATTTGGTGTGTGATTTATGGCGTTAGCATGGCAAGCGCAATTGGCGCTTTTTCACGTCACGCTTTGACAGTATACAAAACGTTTGTTCGTTAAATTTTCCGCCATCATTAAACTTCTATTGTTTTATATCGGGTGATTTTTTTGAGGTTAGGATTTTCATGCATTAGTATTTGACAGATCACGTGGGATTTCAGACATGGTGTCAAAGAGAAAGATGCTCAGTATGCTTTGACATTTCATCATGAATAGACTTACTAACGAGCAACGCTTGCAAATCATTGAATTTTATTAAACTGAACTTGGTTGACATGTGGTTTCAACAAGATGGCGCTACATGCCACACAGCTCGCGATTCTATGGCCATTTTGAGGGAAAACTTCGGAGAACAATTCATCTCAAGAAATGGACCCGTAAGTTGGCCACAAAGATCATGCGATTTAACGCCTTTAGACTATTTTTTGTGGGGCTACGTCAAGTCTAAAGTCTACAGAAATAAGCCAGCAACTATTCCAGCTTTGGAAGACAACATTTCCGAAGAAATTCGGGCAACGTTTCAAATAAAGAACCGATGAGATTTTGCAAATTTTATGCGTTTTTTTTTTTAAAAAAGTTATCAAGCTCTTAAAAAATCACCCGTTCCAAAGTAAACAGCACTTAAAAAAAATACACAACAAGTTTCGGGAAAATTAATTTATTTTATTCAAAATATTATCTTTCTTCTTCAATACAGCTTTTTTCACGCTCCATTCCTTTTGAATGGCCTCTGCAATAACGCTTTCCTTTCATGGGCAAATGCATTTTTCCAAAAAGAAGGAAATCGCACGGAGCCATATCAAGTGAATACGGGGAGAGGTTAATGGTTAAAATGTGGTTTTTGGTCAAATAATCGGTCCTTCGATGTCCTTCGAATGTTGGATTTTGAGAAGTTTTTGGTCGTCAGTCAATTTGTGTGGAACAAACCGTGCGCACACCTTTCGTAAGCCAAAATGTTCGGTCAAAATGCGATAAGCCGAAGTCTTGGAGATGTTCAATTCCATTTCCATATTATTCAATCATGAATTCTGCAAATTTTTGATGAATTCACAAACAATTTCGATGGATTTTCCGGTGATCACGGATTTAGATTGGCCCACATGTTGATCGTCACTTATGTCCTGACGACCACTTTGAAAACGTTGAAACTACTCGTGCACTCTGCTTAGGGATAGGCAATCATCGTGATAAACTTGTTTCACCAATTGAAACGTTTCGGTAGAAGTTTTACTGATTTTAAAACAAAATGTAATGTTGGCTCTTTGTTCGAAACTCATTTTCGCAACGATAACACAAACATACTGATACTTAAAACGCAATTACTTCACTTCCAATCAATGAAATGTCACTGAAATTCTCAATCGATAAAGATAGCACCAGTCGATGGCGCCACCAGGGGCGTTAGATTCAAAAAGTCCTGTTTATTTTATTATGCACCTTGTATATTTAAGTTTTGCTTAAAGTCTGCTGCCACATACTTGAGGTGAATTGTGAAGGGGGCCGTCGCCCCGGGCGCAACGTCTTGGGGGGCAGCAAAACGATCTTCGCTGTTTTTTAATATTCAGAAAAATACTTTCAAAAATACTTACAAAATTTATTATAAAAGATAAAGAGTTGTACACTCACAATGTAGTAATTTGAATAACAATGAAAATTATTAATTTTTACTCGAATACTCTTCAGTCTTTGAATATGTCGTATATCTTTTGGCTTATATCTTTCTTAAAATTAGTGATAGAACTTAAAAATGCACTTTTCTAGCTTTGTCTAGCAACGTGTCACTCTCACAATTACTCTATGCTTTGAATGTAACAAATACTTTTATTTCTCCAAATTTTCAAAAATGTTATTTAAAAACTGCAATTCGGGCAAAAATTCCTACAAATTGTGGCAAAAGTGTACAAGATGTAGGGCTAAAATGGGTTTTTTCTATGGCTTTTAATAAGATGCCTTGTAAATTTATTATCAATTTTCTCAAAAACCGTATTGTGAGAATTTTGGAACTTTAGAGTTTGCGTGGCTTCTAGTTCCTATAATTTATAAACTTAATACCGAAGATGTTTTGTAAAAATTCACTTTTGTTCGAACCACCTAATGAAACTTGTAGGTAGGTAGGTAAAGGGGGGCGGCAGAACATCCTTGGCCCCGGGCGCCCGAAGTTGTAGCTACGCCACTGTCGGTGAGTCTGAAGATATGTGTCAAAAATGAATTGAATTGGATCAATACTTCCCTTAGCCCTGATATGAATAATATAAAAATGTATATATATTTATATCACATTTATCGGCCCAACTAGATTAATATAAGTTTTGCCAACACCTATGTTAAAGTATTTCGTCTGCTTTGATTACAAGAGTTTGAAGTACTCGTATTCGGCTATACCCGCACTAAGCTCTTTCTTATTGGTTTCAAGAGCTTTTGTAGATCAACTGTTTTAGAAGCAAGTCTTATTATCTTTCTGTAGAGAGTTTTATAAGGTTAATCATCATAAAAATTATGTATTTCATATTAGGTTTTTAGATGCTCACCAATTTTATAAAGCAGATGACATTGATGCAGGATCAATGCAAAGAAAGCCGAGGTGTTTGCCACACACCTTCAAAACACTTTTACTCCTAACGAGTTGAGTGATGAATCTACCCATGAGACAGTCAGGAATTTTTCGGATGTTGCTCGTCAAATGAAGGAATAAGTTGCTCATTCCGTTTGCTGAAATAAATGGTGTGGAAGTGCAGGAGGAGAATGACAGAATTAATTCGTTTGCACATAAAGTGCTACACGAAAAAGGTAATCGGCATGATTGTCAATGCTGATGATACTGCACAACTCTATTAGTACTTCCAGAAATGTGCAGATGAAATTGAGTGCTCTAGAGATCATGTAAATATAAAAAAAAAAAAATCAGCAACGATAATGGCTCCTTAGGCGAAGATCCCGCCCTAGTCTGAAGAATAAGTTGCTCATTTAAAAGGTAAAACTGAGGAGTTACTGCATCAAATTGAAATTTAAATATAATTCATTATATTTATATAGTTCGTCTTTTTTTTGCCAGTTTATAACATCTCTTTTCGTATATTTTTGACCTACCGTCTTTATTATTTTTGTATGCTTGGTAACATCAAAAGGCCATACAATCCATTATACCAAAACACAGTAAAAGCAATAAAAAAGGAATATCATAAAAATTAAGGGAAACCGCAGTGAAAAATATGTCGTCGATATTTTGGCGTTGAAGCAGCATAGTACAATGGACCTGTTTCGTTTCTGTTTTAATGAAAAGATAACATCGAGGCTGAGCATAAGAAGATATATAAATCATGTGCAGTAACATGTGGAATTGTATTGTTAAAAAAAATATTTGGGTTATATTTTACTACAATAAATAATAGTTGATCAAGCTCAGAAAAAATGGGTATTTCTAATTTATTGTTCAATATTTTCATTCAATACGTATTTTATTAACAAAAAAGAAAATTATAAATTTCAAGGATAACGCAGTGTACGAAAAGGATATGGTACTTAGAAGTACCGACGGGTTTAAGGAGCTTAAAATATTTCATTTATTAATGCCATTATATTCCCTGATACAATCTTTTTTATGTTACATATCTCACATCTTCCTCGGCCTTCAAAAAATATTGGCCAATGTACTCCCAAGTTACCTAATCGAACATCAATTGTAACCGACGCACCCTTACCACGACGTTTTGTGTTGGCGTCTGACTCAAGTTTCGTTTATTGGCACCAATATGCTTTTGCGTCTTTCGGCTTTGAGCAACGGACTGACTTTATTCCTGCAGAGTCATTTTTTCATGTGTTTGCCATCATATGCCCAATCTATCTATGCCACTATTTTTAGATCACCTTTTTTCATTTGCTTGTCTGGCTTCATGCTTGAAGGAAGTCCTTTTCGATTGACTCTACATGTTCCGCACGTAACAAGTTAAATAGCTAATCTTAGTAGTTTTCCGAGATGTTTGAATTATCGCTTACAAGTAAAAAGCTTAGTCTTGAGTCGAATCTCGCACTCCAATAATGGCATAAACTTGGACGTTGGTAACCCCTAAAGAAGTTGATGCCAAGAAGTGCAAGGAACTCACTTTTTTGAGGTGAAGTGTTTTGTTGTTTTGTATCTCAAACAAATTTGAATTAAATATGGTTCTTTTAATAACAGTTTCAATGTACGACAAGAAAAATGACTGTGACGGCGTGAATATATCTTCAAAAAAAAACAGGAAATGGTTCGCTAATGAGTCAATGTCTTGTTTCTTCTCCCGCGATTTCACTCAAGAAGTGATCTTCATTACCTTCTGAAACTATAACTTGATCTTCTTAATCATCAGACTCAATATGCGTGTTTTTCCGTGTCATTACCTATTGTAATGGTCACGAACAATTTGTTATTAGCTGAAGTAAGCAGGTAGTGAATGCAGTTGTTTGCAACACTCATTATGCCACGGCGTATACGCAACAATGTCGAAGTGGGTTTTAAAAATGTATTTTATCTTTCCAATAAAGGTGAAAGATGAGGCCGTGTAGCCACCTGATGGTAAGCCTGGCGCAAAAGCTAATCGACGTCGAAAGTTCGACATGTTCAAAAGCAAACTAAGATAAGTCTGAATATATATTTTACATAATTTTTAAAGTTGTTTGGTTTGAGGAAAAGCTAAATGTGCCCTTATGTCTTCACTATGCTTTATACAAGTATGTGTATTTGTTTTTAGCGTTGCTCAAAATCAAGTTTTTTACAAAAAAATTTATTTATCTCGCAGAAGCATTTTAAAACAAAAGACGTATGAAAATGCTTTTACTCTTTCCTATTTTTCTCGTTATTGTCTTTTCACGACTTTTTAGTGACTTTTTGAGCAGGAAAAATTTTGCTTCTACCGAACATGTCATGCATAAAATATCGAATTATTTGTAGGATAAGCGTGCTTTCAGCCATGCAACTGTCAACAAGCAAATATAAAGTTATTCGAAAGGAATATTATGAAATGTTAAAGTGTACTTTCTTATTCAGCAAATCGATTTCAGTAAATACTGTTTGAACTTTTATTCTTTTGATTCAGTTTTGTCGTTGTGGTTTCAAGTCTTCCTGATCTTTTTGTGCACAAACTGGTTCTGATATGCACCATTATTCACCAAAATGACATTACTGTTGAAACTAAGATGAGAAAACTCTTAAGTATGATTGAAGCTTCATTTCACTTTTGTAAAAGGACAGTTTAATAATGTTAGTTTTTAAAGAAGCTTTTCTCATATTTGATAAAATGATAGTTCTTTTGTAGAAATATATGTATCTTTTGTAATATCATGCCTAACACCAAGAATGGTCTCTTTTGTTGATTGCTAATGTTATGTGATGTGAGATCCAGCTTTGTACTTTTAAAAGCATTTTCAACAAACAAAATAAGAAAAGAACAAGTAAGGAAGGGATACTCTCGCATGGTAAAGTGATAATCGAGATTTCATAATACGTCATTTACATATTTTTCAAATACCGTATTTTTGTAAAGTTTTATTCCGCTATCATCATTGGTTCCTAATGTACTATATATTATACAGAGAAGGCATCAGATGGAATTCGAAATAGCGTTATATTGGAAGAAGGCGTGGTTGTGAACCGATTTCACCCATATTTCGTACACGTCATCAGGGTGTTAAGAAAATTATATGTACCGAATTTCATTGAAATCGGTTGAGTAGTTCCTGAGATATGGTTTTTGGTCCATAAGTGGGCGGCGCCACGCCCATTTTCAATTTTTAAAAAAAGCCTGGGTGCAGCTTTCTTCTGCCATTTCTTCCGTAAAATTTAGTGTTTCTGACGTTTTTTGTTAGTCGGTTAACGGACTTTTAGTGATTTTCAACATAACCTTTGTATGGGAGGTGGGCGTGGTTATTATCCGATTTCTTCCATTTTTGAACTGTATATAGAAATGCCTGAAGAAAACGACTCTGTAGAGTTTGGTTGACATAGCTATAGTAGTTTATGAGATATGTAGAAAAAACTTAGTAGGGGGCGGGGCCACGCCCGCTTTTCCAAAAAAATTACTTCCAAATATGCCCCTCCCTAATGCGATCCTTTGTGCCAAATTTCACTTTAATATCTTTATTTATGGCTTAGTTATGACACTTTATAGGTTTTCGGTTTCCGCCATTTTGAGGGCGTGGCAGAGGGCCGATTTTGCCCATCTTCGAACTTAACCTTCTTATGGAACCAAGGAATACGTGTAAGAAGTTTCATCATGATATCTCAATTTTTACTCAAGTTACAGCTTGCACGAACGGACGGACGGACGGACAGACGGACGGACGGACAGACAGACATCCGGATTTCGACTCTACTCGTCACCCTGATCACTTTAGTATATATAACCCTATATCTGACTCTTTTAGTTTTAGGACTTACAAACAACCGTTATGTGAACAAAACTATAATACTCTCCTTAGCAACATTGTTGCGAGAGTATAAAAAGGTGCCATATACGTATGTGAATAAGAACTTCGGATACAAAGAAATGAGTTTACACACAGCAATAAAAAAAATTAGTAATCATGTTTATTATAACTTGAATTTAATTTCCTATACATCCATATATCATTTAAAAGTTTTTCGCATCTTGACTCTCAATTTTTATTAGCATTGGAACCGCTTTTCAGTTGTACAGTAGAAGAAATATGAGCAGAAACTGTTTAATTTATTGAACACATATTGCTATATAGTATATAATTTGAAGTGTGAGGAGATCAAACTAAACTTTATTCATCATGCAAACTATATATTATATTTTTCGGATAATGCGTTAGTAAAATTTAAGTAATTAAAATTTCATTTTGATAAAATTTGTTGGAAATCCTTTATAACAACAAGTTTTATGAGTAACGGAAAAATAGTCAAACTAATTATTTTAGCAGTATACGGATATATATACAAGATAATTTAGAAAATTTTGATAAATGAAAAATAGTAATATTAATATTAAATTATTTCCTTCAGGGTTGACGTAACGTCAATTTGTCATGCTATTTGTTTTTCTATTGTTGTATAAGTTAAAAATCATACAAGTAGCAGGAAAATGCATACGGATACAATGGCTAGTATTACTTGTATAATGTTAATTAAAATAAATGGCCGTCATAGGAGATAATAGTGAAATAACAAAACAAACGAAACGAATGCGACAATACAGGTGAGAAGTGTCCCTTCATAATCTCTTTATTATGTTTTAATTACTGTTGACAAAGGGACGGAAAGATCTTAAACAAATGGTGGCATGAACCATTTAAATTATTTATGAAACTAATTATGGGTTTCCTATGTAGGATATTTAATTAGAACTGTGTCTCTGAATTTGTAAATAAAATATACTTGTACATAAGTAAATGCCTTTCGGTTATGTTACACTTTCATATTTTGTACAAATTTCCATTCTCTGAAAGGTATGCAGAGAGTTATCTCATAAAACTGTCAAGTTGTCAGCAACAGATGTTTACTTTTTATTAAACAAATAATTTCGCAGCAGGTTTGGAGTCAAATATTGAAATATGCGGCAGAATAAGTAAGTAAAATTATTACAGTGGTAGTAATAATTTATGCCATTTTTAAAATATATTAGGTATATCTTGTTGGTTAGTATATTTTCACTCAAATACTTTATGGGCTTTTTCTAAGGTTTGAAGTGCGAGTGTTTTAATCTATCCGAACATGTCCTTTGACGTAGGTGAATGAATGTGAGTGATAGCACTCGGCGAAATCAACGTCAAGAAGTGTGGCCGCAAGTCGATTTTCACCTTGCGCTGAGGCGCGCCGCCTTTTCGCTCGTATCTCGGGAACGGTTCGTCCAACGGCCCACAGTGTTACGAAACCGGAATTTTTTGGAAATCATATTGCCTAAACTCTAATTTTAATTGTATCGATGAGAAACTCCTACAGATTGGTCAGAATGAAATCCCAAACAGAATGAGTGAAAAAAAAATTTACACCGAAAAAAATTGTTGGGTCAAATTTTCAACAAAAGTCAAAAAAAAAGTTGTTCGAAAAATTTACAAAAAAAATTATTTTAATTCTTCTTTTATTTCTGATAAATACCCTATGATTAGTTTTTTAAATAAAGTATAGGGTGGTCCGAACAAGAATTATAAACGTCAAATTTTCATGATTTTTTGATATTTGTTAAAAAACTCTGAAATTTTATATAAAACTAAAATATATTTCATTTCTTATTTGAAAGGTGGCAATAAAAGCCTTAATTTGATACCGGTTTGAAATCAATAGCTTCAGTTTTAAGAGAGTTATGCTCATTTTTGTGGAGTGCTAGAATAGATGTAGAATAAAAAAAAAAATTGAAGATACTTTTTTATAACACAGGCATATTTTATTGCATTCTACAGAAAAATTACAAATTATCAGTCATCTACCAATAAGTTTATTGCTTCCTCTGATAATTTCAGGTGTTTCTTCTCCTTCAGTATATTCATTCTCCTACTTGTGATTGCGGGATCAGAATTGGCGAGCAGATAACGTAATATGTCTTCACAATTGTCTTTTCTTGATGTTTTCCTCGCATGGTAAAGCCTTGTGTTTCTGAAGTCCTTGTTTCTTGCTTCCAACGCTTCTTCTGATAGTTGCCCAATGGGGACCAAAAATGAACGAATTATTTCGAAAACCAATGTGATTAAATTACTCAATAAGTGATTCCGAGAATTTCCGTTCAATTTCCATGGATTAAATACTGAGAGTGATATACTACAATCGCTATAACTCCCAGGAGAGCAGGTATGGGCAGCTGATTTTTTCACAGTTCGTTAAAAACAAATTATGTAACATTTCTATAGTGGTTTGGAACTGGGACTCTCTGGGACTTTTTAGATATTGCTTACCTAACCCAAATTTAAAGGAAAAATGGACCTTTAGTCGGGTTTTCGCTCTAAAAAAGGTGCATATGAAAATGTCTCAAACAACATTCCTTTGTTTTACAGAAGATACTTGTCCGAAGGCAGATTTTTTTTCCGAATCAAAATATCTGTCACCAAAATCCAAATGAGATCATTTTGAATACAGCCCTGAAATCCTCTCTTTTCGTGAAAATTTTGTATATTTGACTTCTAAAATCAATTAAAAATCAACGGGCCAACATAAAAATAAGCTTTATATGTTTTTTGTTTACTTGGAATGTCTGTGACAAAATTGCATCATTAAAAACACTGAAAAAAATAATCGGAGAAAAGTTACTTTTCCACTAGCCGCAACACAGTGCGGCCATGATCACATATACCATTTCGGTAGCAAATGATGTGAAAATAACTTTTGTTTTATACATTTTGCTATGAGATGCGTATTTCAGGCGCTAGGTAGACAATTTCACGATTTTAGGCGAATTTCCGAAATTTCAAGGCCGGAGTTGGGGTTGAAGATGCAATCCGATCTCAAAACAAAAAGTTTCATTGGAATCAGGAGGTACTAAGGCAACTTTTCCGCACTATTAGAAATTCCGAATCGAAAAAAGTCCGGAATCGACCCACCCTTTTGGTTACTCCTGATCATTTCGCCACATTTTCAACCAATATCGTGCCGCAACCATCGCATTCGCCTGATTTACCTTCGTGAAACTGCCGGCTATTCAGCAAACTCCATGACCACTTCGAGGACACAGTTTTGGCTCAAATGAGGATATAAAACTTGAATCGAAAAAGGATCTGATGGCCATCAGGACGGAGGATTTTTCTAAGTGCCATGGTGACTGGAAAATTCGTTGGCAGGAGACGAAATGGACAAAATTCACCTTTCAATTTGATCACAGAAAAACAAATTTTTGTTTGAGATTAATAAGAGCTCTTTCGAGTGAGTTGGTGCGTATGAGTAACATTTTCATTCTAAACACGAGTAACAGAACTTTTTGACTAAAAAGAAATCTTGACTTTCATTTATGAATGTTTGGGCATATGTAAATTTTTCTTGGTAAATTATATTTGAAGCAATATATTGAGTTTTTAATAAATATATCTATATACTTCCAGTACCATATTTGTTAGTAATTTCTTAATTAAATTTTCATTCCCTTTGAGTTTAATTTTTTGTTTAAAATTTAAAAACTCAATCGAATTTCTGGATTTTTGACAATCACAGCGTAATTGCTTTTGATTTGCAATAAAAATCATACTAATATTAAATGTGCTAAAGTAGGTGTATATTTATTATTACATATATATATAGAAAAAATCAGACTCTTGTCTTTAAAATTATTTTTACTATATTTTAATTATATAAGACATTTAAAAATATTTAGATAAGCAAAAATTTTATAGAAGGCACATTATGCTAAAAATTTGAAATTTTTGTAAAAACACAAAATAATTCATGCAGCATTATTAACATGTACAATTACCATTAAAATTCCACCCGTGGCGTTTCTCACCGTAGGCGTTCTCAAAATAAATTTATTTACGAAATTGCGAACTCTGTTTGCTGATTTGTGTAAATATTTTTACGTGTTCACAGTCGACCAATCAAAAATAATGGAAAAGTGGCACGCAGACAGGTGAGCACATGACGGGGGGTAACTAAGTGCGGGAATACGTGCAAGGAGTCATACAAGCAAATAAAGTTTTACATAAAGTAATGTGGACAGATGATGTAAAAAATCACTTTGTTCTTTAGCAGACACTTATTTTTTGTGATTACTAATCGCTTGGCAATTTTGCGCTTGGCGGCCTTGTAGAATTCGTGCTGCAAAGTGTAAGTGAAATATATATACTAGGGCGGGTCGAATTTTTTTCGCATAAAGCGGCTAGCAAAAGCGAAAACTACAGAAAATTCCAAGAAAGTTTTGCCAAGAAACCATGGGTCTAAAATTAATTCCCAGTTCGCGCAGAGCGACTTTTGATTTTGAGGTCATACTTATTAAATTGTACTCAAAAAGCTATAGTTTTAAAAATAACAGCATTCCATGCAATTAATGCAATAATAGCAGGCTTTTGTTATTTGTTTGTTCACGTGGCTGAGCAAAAAACAACAAAAAAAGCAATCCTACGGTACTCTTACCACACAAGTGGTCTGCGTAGTTTTCGATTAATAAATTATCGTTGAAACGTCTGCAATGTCAGTTGATTCCACCAATTCAAATATTGATACAATTTCAATGAACTCTGGGTCTTGTGTTCTTCCCAATCTGAATATTGGCTTGCCAAGAGATTTAAGTGATCTAGCTCTATCAAGTAATCCTGACGTATTAAATTACTATTTATTTTTATTCGTGGCTGAGCAAAAAATAACAAAAAAAGCAATCGTACGGTAATCTTAACACACAAGTGGCAAACAAAATTTAGAAAATTTGGAATAAACTAAACATTCCGTTAATCAATGAAAAAACTGCCTCGTAAAAACTGAAAACATTGCTAAATAAATATCATAATGAAATAAAATTTAAAAGTAGACCAAGTAAGTGTTCAACGTTTCTGGAAACAATTGATCAAGTGTTTTATATTGGAAAATGTCAGTTCGCAAAAACTTTGCCTTGCTGCTGTGGTTTAATACCCATTGAACTCCGAGATTGTATGATTGATCAACACAGTAAGAGGAAGCTAACCATTCCCGAATTCGAGGCGATTGCTGTTGACCAACAATCAACACTAGCGCCAACTAGTCTTAATCAAACCTTTTTTTCCTGGCTCAACAAATATGGATGTTGAATCAGAGGTGATGTTTGTCATGCCAACTGCAAGAGAGCCAAGTTCGTCAAAAAAAAAATTAATGCCAAAAGATACGATTCACCTCATTTCGCTTTGGCGTGCGATAGGTTTGGAATCGGTAATAGGGTTGCTACTTTTTTGGCCACATCGCTTTTCAAAGATATTAACTTTAAAGATGAAAATGGGGAACCAATAATTATGGACAAATCTAAAGTTTCACG
This sequence comes from Bactrocera tryoni, assembly GCF_016617805.1. NCBI lineage: Eukaryota > Metazoa > Arthropoda > Insecta > Diptera > Tephritidae > Bactrocera > Bactrocera tryoni. The sequence goes on along the minus strand of NC_052500.1, from coordinate 56,164,847 downwards.
CGAAAGAAAGAAATGTAAGGATTCTCTTCAAAGAAAGCAACGCAATGACCGTGATATGGTAGCCTTCTCCTTTGATGGTAATAAAACAACTCTCAGACTACTTTGATCTGATTGACCTAGATGATGACAGTGTTTTGTCTGAGCCTCCATTCTCAGCAAACACTTCATACGAACACTTGTTGCAGTTTATTGAGTCTGATGATCCGCCGCTTCCTGACCCAGGGATTGCATGTCATATCCAAGCAACTGAGCGCTGTGTACAGCTTCTGACAACAGTTTCCCGACGCGCTGTTGCAAATAATACAGACGATATCATGGCCGTAACTATAGAAAGTCGTACTACAACACCACGCATGGAATCTAAAAAAGATTTTAAAACCAAAAAAGAACTAAAACTATAAAAGATTCCCACTCATCAGCAAAAAACCAATGTCTGTAACTTGCACCACAAAAACATTCAATTTTTTTAAAACTTAATTACAATATTAAAATTTTATTTTCGATCCACCGTATTTTCTACAATTTTAGAATTTTTTAAAAAAATATGGGAATATCTGTATGCTGCATACATAGAAGCACAAACTTTCGTTATAATCGAAGAAACCAAGCACAATTTTCCGGATCGCTTCTTATGAAAGTATAGGTTTTTGAGTACAATTTAATAAGTATGACCTCAAAATCTAAAGTCGCTCTGCGCGAACTGGGAATTAATTTTATATCCATGGTTTCTTGGCAAATTTCCTTAGATTTTTCTGTAGTTTTCGTTTTTGCTAGCCGCTTTGTTGGTTTTTTCCACCCATACAAATCGACCCGGCCTAATGCACATCGCCAATTGTGTTGCATGTATTGTCGCAAATCGAAAGTTAGATAAACAAGAAGGGAAATTACACCTAATTCCTAAAGAAGGAATGCCGCTTCATACATACCATATTGATTTTCTTGGTCCTTTGGAGACTACAAATAAGTTATATAAGCACATTTTCGCCGTAATCGACTCGTTTACAAAATTTGCATGGTTATATCCAACCAAAACTACGTCAGCAAAAGAAACAATTAGCCGTTTGAAACTACAAAATACAACGTTTGGTAGTCCTGTTCAGATTATATCTGACCGTGGATCCGCGTTTACTTCCGACGATTTTCGACGATATTGTGAAGAAGAAAAAATTCAGCACACAACAATAACTACCGGCCTACCTCGAGCTAATGGCCAAGTGGAGCGATTAATTGGTGTCATTACAAGCGTTTTAGCGAAACTGAGCAAAAGCGATCCGACAAAGTGATATAAGTTTGTAGATAGAGTACAACAGGTCATTAATACTACTTATAACCGAAGTATCGACATGACTCCATTTGAGTTGCTAATAGGCGTAAAGATGCGAACAACCGACGATTTTAACACAACCGAAGTGTATCTTTTTTAAAACTCAACTACCAACCTCTTTTTCTCTTTTTAAAACTATGTATCTTAATCGTGTAAATGTTAATCGTAAATCGTTTTTTGTAATATTTATCTGCATTATAAAATAAAACTTGTATATTCCAACTCCTCTGTAAGTGCGTGGGTATAATTCCCACATATATATATATATATTTTTTTTTTTTGATCCGGCTTCGCGCCCGTACTTCTTTATTTCGCGCACGCTCTTTTTATTATATATGTATGTATGTATGTATTCATATTTTGTAGTTTGCACTTTCGTTTTTGGTTTTTTTGGTTTTTCTTTTTCCTTTCGAGGGCAAATGCTGTGCCTAGTTTCGCACTTCTGTATGTACATATGTATTTATGTATATGTATGTATGTCGCCACTGCTCTCTTATTTGGTCACTGCCTCACTTTTTTCTTCACAGCTAAAACGCACTTTTGTTTTTTTTTAGGTTTGTTTTTGGTTTTCCAAGCTTTTTCACTTGGCGTATGTTAAAAATATGCACTGATATTTTATTTGTCACTAGCACATTTTTTTCCTTTTCTTTTTTTTGTTTCCATAGTGCCTTTCACTATGGCTCGAAAGACCAATGTTTGTTTAGCACCTTTCTGCCACCACTTACCTCGGCACTCAACACTTTCTCTAACCGGCAAAATGTTTAATAATATAGGCACTCGATTTTGGGTTTTGCTCTATTACCGCGAAATATATTTTGGATGCGGAATAGACTATGTAGTAGGTAAAAGATAAAAATGATGCTGTGACGGACGTTTGCTCGGTGCGAGATCGACGTAAAGAAGAAGCCTCGTCCTCTCGAGCGGTCGGTTTTGATTGTTGGGTAGTGTAGAGTTGTGGTGTAATGTCCGCATGTGTGGTGTATATTCGTGTGTAGTAGTGGGTGGTGTTTTCATGTGGAATGTTTGCATGTGTGGTGTCTTCATATGTGGATCGCGTTAGTGTGGTGTGTTGTCGTGTGGTTGTTCAGTGTCGGCGGTACAAAGGGAAGAGCTAACTCATCCATCCAACTTGTAATAATAAAAAATATAATATTATTTCTTATGATCTAATTAAAGATGATTTATTATGTGAATCAAATTGTTTTTTATAATCAGTTAGAACTTGTAATAAATATTGTTTTTCTTGCTCGTCATTTGTTAGTATTCTATTATATTCTTCCATAAGTTTTACTCCACGTTCTGCTGTATCGTTAACCACTTTTATATTTATAACAAATCTCTTTAGCTTTTTGATAGGTTTCTGTATCCCTCCAATAAAGTGGATCTACCTGCAGAAATTGAGGTGAAATCCCAAACCGTCCAAAAAAATCAATTATATTTGCTGTTACAAAATCATGTAGTTCTTTTCTTATAAATTCATTGATTTCAGTGGATCTTACGTGTACCCTCTTTAAATTTTCCGTTTCCTTGTCGCAGTTGTCGATGTTTTTAATTTTTTCCACATTATTTTGTTTCATGGCATAAGAAACGTCATCGTCGAATAATGTCAATGCAATACATTCTTCAGACAGGTACCAGAGGTGTTTACAAAATTTTTTTATTGCAATTTCAGAGATTTTTTTATTAACATTTCTATACTCCTGAATTTCTTTAATAAAAGATAAGTCTTGAAGTGCTACTTTAGACGGATTGCTGCAGTTAAACCAAAGCTTAACATAGAATTTTATAATAAATGCGCATATACTTGCTAACGAATTCTCTTCATATTCCGTTAGTTTGAACTGTTCACGAAATAAATAGATCTTTAAGCAATATAATGCCTTAAACATCCACCGCGTATGATAAGTGGGACCCGTTAAACGAAATTTTATGACGTTATTTGCTCCTAGACATATAGACGTCAATTCCAATAATTCCCTATAGTCATCTCTAACGATTTTCTTTTTCATCTCTTCCTTACAAAAATTTAAAATAGTATCTACGTTATCATTAAAACGTAATATTAATTCATTTTTTTGTAGCAAGTCTTTAAAATTGTTTTTATCAATATTTTCCCAATTCTCTTGAAACCGGCGAAACAATTGTCTTTACTTGTATTTACGGGAAAATAACACTCGAAAACCCCTCTCTGCAATATTTCATATATATGATGCCGACAAGGTAGATACAAAAGCTTTCGCTCAAGTTTTTTTTCTAACAACGTTGCAGCTCCTTTTATTACGCCCGTGTTAGTCGATGTCGTATCAAAACAACAGGCCACAATATGATCCTTCAAGTCCCATTCAAATATCAGTTCGTACAGCGTATCAGCTATTTCTGAGCCTGTTGCAGCATATAGTTTTGGAGCCCCTATTAAGTGTTCGCCATTCCTGTCAGTAACAATAACTGGAAGTCGTTCCACCTTTTCTCGACCTGTTATTTCCGGAAGGAGTTTTTCATCCCACAACGTATCTATTTAAAAAAAATGTACCATTCAAAATTTGTTCATTCAAGTGCAATAAAGATGTAATGTATATTTTTTTAAATAAAAAATTTCAAAGGATATACATATGTAAGAAAATTTGTTTGAGAGTTTTATTACCCGAATACCGCGATTCAATGATCTAATCCGTACACGACTTACCTTGAGGTTTTCTTTGTTGTTTTCTGATTTTTTTAACCGATTTAAATGCCTTTGGCGCTGCAATGACGTACGGTTTATTATGAGTTCATTTGTATTATGTCCTAGTGCTTCAGCAACGGCAGTGACGATATGCGTTGCTGAACGATCATTAATTTTGCATTCATCTAGGGCAGATACGACTCTTTCAGTGAAGACGTACTTCGTTCCTCGATTTTTGATGGAAGTGGAGCATGATGGATGAGAATCTTCTTCCATCTAACTTTCCAAACTTGTATGCACATCATCACTGTCTGAAGACAATTCTCCTGCTACAAATACATAAATGTCACCCCATTCAAATTCCAGTTTCATTCAAATACATACCTTCTGTGTTAATTGCCTCAATTTCGTTTTCCATATTGTCTACCACTGGTATCTTTCTTCTCATTTGTTCTTCTAAAATCGCTGCCTTTCTTTTCTCTTTCTGGACAGTTTTGGTGTCAACAACACCAAGACATCCTGGTCGCCCCTTTTTTCGTTGATTTATCAAAAACTTTTTGTCGATGTCAATTTTAATTAGTTGTAATGCATTAGCATGAGCAATATCAAATAAATCATCTAACATTTCACAAAATTGCTTTACTTTTTGCTTTTGCTTTTCACTAGACCGATTTTTACTTTTTCCAATAGCTTGCCATTCTCTATGCATATTTTCCAACTTGTCAGTGCAGTGTTTTTCATCTCTAATTGGAATTCTTGCTTTTTCCCAAAATACGGACACTTCTTTTATAGTCAATCTAGCCCTCTTACGAATCGATAATTTCACTATGATTATGAAAAAAAACTAATAACACTCGTTTATTTGATGGTAGTTTTGCACCAAGAATTTTGAGCTTGACGTTCCAATTAAATAAATTTTCGACAGAAAATTATATTCACTCATTTTTATAATATTTTGCAAATTAAATTGTCTACACGCCACGATTTCTCTGTACTCACTTTTGCGACTAAGTTAGCACACTAGCTTTTAACAATACAGAATATAAATTTTAATGACATTAGAACCGTTATAACGGTATATCACGAGCATGCGACGCTTGAGAATGCACTTGCAACACATTTAATTTACTTTCATATTTGTATTTCTGTAACTCTATCATCAATCGACCGATTTTTAAGATTGTGGTAATTTTAAAAAGGTAATAAAATGCAGATCTTAATTGCAAAAATTCTTAATTTTTCAGGATTTCAAGCTCCTTGCGCAACCTCTAAACCTTTTTTGATTGACCCAAAACTTTGTATATACTAGTTTTTGGGCTATTCGCATATTTTTAGGGGGTGCGATCGAGAATCCAGAAACTTTTTGTTTCCTCCATACAACTAAGGGCCACCCTAATATACACATATGAATACTTCATACAACACGCTTGCACTCACTGAACCACACATTGAGTCATATATGTATGTATGAACAGATATACTGTGTACGACTCAGCTGATTGCTTGCTGCATGAAAGCTTTCGTGTGAGTGAACATACATACAATGTAGCAGAAGCTAGATAAAATGTTGCCGTTTTATGTATATCAAACTTGCGAAAGCGTGCCAGGTGCCGCTGAATACCAAAAAAGCGCATCCCAAGCAAATAGTTGCACATTTATATGGTTTACAAATGGAGTTTTTTTTTATTTTGGCATGCGGTATATATTATAACTGTTTTAATTTCTTCTCTTGTGCGGTTGTTGTAAATACAACTGTTATACCATACACCAAATATATGTTTATCATATACTATACATAGTAGGAGAAACACAGAATTTATTAGGCTCATGTATGCAAAAAAATCAACTTGAAAATTAGCATTTCACTACACTAATTTTGAAGTTTCTAATATCCTGCAGGAAACGTCGGGAACCCTATAAATTACATCAAAATATATTCAGCATGATCTGCTGTTTGATTTCACTATGTCCGCCTGTCTGTATATAAGATAACTAGACCCTAAGTTTTTGAGATATTGCACTGAATATTTTTTCACACTCTTTTCTCCCTAAAAAGCTGTCCATTTGTTGGAACCGTCGATATTGGATCACCATACTAAATATCTGTCATACAAACTGAATGATAACAATCAAATGTTTCCGAACAAAACGTTGAATACAAGGTGCTTTCTAAAGTAAACAGGACTTGAAACAAAAAAAAAAAATTTTTCGGCAAAATCAATTTATTTTATTCAAAATAGTCTTCTTCTTCTTCAATACAGCTTTTTGTACGGTCCAAAAGCATGTCAGACGGGTGTTTAAGCTCGTTGGCCGATATGGGCGCCAGTATGCCGGTGCAAGTCTTTTGAATTGCCTCTACGTCTGCATAACGCTTTCCTTTAATGGGCAAATGCATTTTTACGAAAAGGAAGAAGTCGTACGGTGCCATATCAGGTTAATAAGGGGAGTAGTTAATGGTTAAAATGTGATTTGTGGTCAAATAAACTTCTTTAATGATGTCCTTCGAATGTTGGATTCTGAGCAATCTTTGGTCGTCTGTCAATTTGTGCAGAACAAACCGTGCACACACCTTTCTTAAGCCCAAATGTTCGGTCCAAATGCGATAAATCGTTATTTTAGAGATGTTCAATTCCATTTCCATGAATTTAAATGATGATTTCGGCTGACTTTTGATGAATTCACGGACAGTTTCGATGGAATTTCCGGTGATCAGGGATTTTGATTGGCCCACATGTTGATCGTAATTTATTTCCTCACGATCACTTTGAAAACGTTGAAACCACTCGTGGACTCTGCTACAGGATAGGCAATCGTCGCCAAAACTTGTTTCATAAATTGAAATGTTTCGGTAAAAGTTTTACCAATTTTAAAACAAAATTTAATGTTGACTCTTTGTTCGAAGCTCATTTTCGCATCGATAACACAATCATACTGACACTTAAAACGCAATAACTTCACTTCCAATATATAAAAAGTCATAGACAATCGATAAAGATAGCTGATTCTAACGCACCAGTCGACATATAGATGGCGCCACGAGGCGGCTGTAGATTCCTGGTTACTTTGGAACTCACTTGTAGTATCGGTAAGGTTTTTAAGGTAAAAAAATGATATGTAAGCTGCTGAGTCTTCAAACTATAAAACTGAATAGAATCTGGGTAAATAAAATAAAGAAAGACGTGTCTATAGAAATACGTGTCTATATACAGATGTACACACAAAGAACTACACAATTCTGCAACTGAAGCGCAACTCCTCATATGCAATATTTATGACATAAGTGGCAACAACACATGCAACGCTGGAGGAATTTTGTGATAATATAATTAATAACCGCAACAAATTTCCGCAGCCTGCACAAATGACAGTCAAAATGTGCGCCGTGTGAAAATAAAAATAGATTAAACTATGGCCATGAAAAAAATCTCGCTAAAATTTCTTGAAAATTCTAATAACATATATTGTTTCATTCTCTTAAACTTTTTTACTTTTAGTATCACTAGTCTGTATTGCATAGTGTATAGTGTTGTGACAAATACATATTTTTTTCTAAGAGCCAAAAAGTCTTTTACAACCTAAAGTTTTGTTGCAATTTTTTACTGCCGAAGTTTCAAAGGCATGTAGGCAACTTTTCTTTCATCCAAGACAAAATGTAAGAACCAAGCCAATACTGCAGGAAACAAAATACAATAATATTAAATAAAATACGTATATATTACAAATAATCCAACTGATGTAAAAAGAAATCCCTGCTGATGCATCCGCAGAATCATTCAAGTAAGCAAGTTAGCACAAGCTAGAAACATCTTACTAACTTTTTCAATAAATTGATGAAGTTCAAGCCAATAAATAACTTAGTATTTGAATTCTTCTTCTGTGAAACCACAATCACTGATGCATACAGTCCGTGCCGTGCGATAAGAAAAATTAGTGCTTAATATAAGAAACGTTCTGAACCAGCATTTCCAACGAAGCATCCTAAGAGTCCTAAATTGACTACTAAAAGACTGAAAGATACTTAATTACGATAAAACTATTTCTGAAGACATGGCATTAGAACTGTTAATAAACTGGAAAGGTAAATGATAAGCCAGGAAGACGGAGAAATCTCTTGTCATATAAAATTCAGGGCATAGCTATTGTGTTGTTTTTTTTAAGAAGAAGCCTAAGAAGTCTAAGAAACGCTACATAAAATTTTGCTTTAAAAGTTATTAGATATATGTCTAAATACAATAGAGGACAGACTTCACAGCTTTGGCATCAAGTGCAGCAGCACTGTAACCAAACCCCAAATGTTGAAATCACTCGAAAAAGTTGCATTAGGTGCCAGAAAACATCAACCGCTATTGGAAAAATGTAATATTTATAGATAAGTAAACTTTTGTATTTGTTGATATTCCAGAAAATTTCACGCACTCACAGTTCAGAGTTCAGAGGCTCAGACCCCAGTATTTTTTATTTTTAGTATTTTGAGACCTGTTTGGGTAACGAAAGGGCAAACAAAATTCAAATTCAAATTTCAATTATTGAGACCAAAAAGAAACAAAAATACAAATTATTTACAAAAGTAGAAAGTTATAACTTAAGACTATACATATTTTATCTTAAACAAACGTTTCCGAAAACAGATCTTAATCTAAAGGAAAAAAAGAAAAAAATTACAATAAATGCTTGCTCCCGACATTTTTAAATGTATTCTGAGGGCTACGACTCAGTCTTAAAACTAACTTAAAACTAATTAGAAAAGAAATCTTACAAGCTATAATAGCAAATAAAGCTTATGCTTAAACTAGCCCCTGTGCGAACCAGGTGTTGATTTTACAAAAAAGTATGAGCAGAAGGCTTCTGGATGATTAACATCATTTATTATATTTACTTTACTAATACCAAGTGGTGATAAATACCTGCTGTTGACCCAAGTATGACGCGACTGCGACAAGATACCATCAGAAATCAATGGATTGTCACAATTCCGAACATGGTCGAAAAACCTTAATATTGCTCTTATTTCATATTTATTAAAAGGGAGTACTTTAGAATTTGAGTAGATATATTTATTTGAGTATCTCTTTTTAAAGTGAATGAAGTTTTTGTTTAAACAAAATCTTATAATTTTACGTTCAAATATTTCAATTGTTTTCATCAAAGAAGGCGAAAAATGAAACCAAATCGGCAAAGCGTACATTAAGACTGGACGGAGAGCCACTTTATAAATCAAAATTTTGGTTCTTGTGCTTAAACTTGTATTTTTCATCATCATTGATAAGGCATGAAAACGGTTATTACATTTTTTTCACCATGTCGTTAGCATGAAAATTGAATTTAAATAAGTTGGTGAAGGTTACTCCAAGATATTTCATTTGATTCTGAAAACGAATATTATGACCATTAAGATTTAGAATCAGGTCCCTACTCTCCTTTACAACCCCTCTAGGTCCTTTACCTGAAGCATTTCTGATGCAGATAGGTATAGTCTTGGCCTCATTTATCTTAACCCCCCAATATTTGTAGAAATTATTATCTTTTTCTAGATGATTCTCTACCATTCGCAATGTAAAGGTAGGGAATTTGTTATGAGCATAGACTAAAGAATCATCAGCATACAGAATACTTAATGAATTATTGTGACTATGTGGAAAATCAAACATAACAAGTAAGGAAGGGCTAAGTTCGGGTGTCACCGAACATTTTATACTCTCGCATGGTAAAGTGATAATCGAGATTTCATAATACGTCATTTACATATTTTTCAAATACCGTATTTGTGTAACGTTTTATTCCGTTATCATCATTGGTTCCCAATGTATACAGAGAAAGCATCAGATGGAATTCGAAATAGCGTTATATTGGAAGAAGGCGTGGTTGTGAACCGATTTCACCCATATTTCGTACATGTCATCAGGGTGTTAAGAAAATATTATATACCGAATTTCATTGAAATCGGTCCAGTAGTTCCTGAGATATGGTTCTTGGTCCACAAGTGGGCGGCGCCACGCCCATTTTCAATTTTTAAAAAACGCCTGGGTGCAGCTTCCTTCTGCAATTTCTTCCGTAAAATTTAGTGTTTCTGACGTTTTTTGTTAGTCGGTTAACGCACTTTTAGTGATTTTGAACATAACCTTTGTATGGGAGGTGGGCGTGGTTATTATCCGATTTCTTCCATTTTTGAACTGTATATGGAAATACCTGAAGAAAACGACTCTGTAGACTTTGGTTGACATAGCTATAGTAGTTTCCGAGATATGTACAAAAAACTTAGTAGGGGGCGGGGCCACGCCCACTTTTTCCAAAACAATTGCGTCCGAATATGCCCCTCCCTAATGCGATCCTTTGTTCCAAATTTCACTTTAATATCTTTATTTATGGCTTAGTTATGACACTTTATAAGTTTTCGGTTTCCGCCATTTTGTGGGCGTGGCAGTAGGCCGATTTTGCCCATCTTCGAACTTAACCTTCTTATGGAGCCAAGGAATACGTGTACCAAGTTTCATCATGATATCTCAATTTTTACTCAAGTTACAGCTTGCAGGGACGGACGGAAGGACAGACGGACGGACGGACAGACGGACGGACGGACAGACAGACATCCGGATTTCGACTCTACTCGTCACTCTGATCACTTTGGTATATATAACCCTATATCTGACTCTTTTAGTTTTAGGACTTACAAACAACCGTTATGTGAACAAAACTATAATACTCTCGTTAGCAACATTGTTGCGAGAGTATAAAAATATTGTAAAGCAAGGGAGCTAGAATAGAGCCTGGGGGAACTCCACAATTACAAAATCCGAGGAACAATCATTAATAAGCACAAAAAATTCCTATCTGACAAAAAACTTGAAATAATCTTAATAATACCATGATCAAAACTAATCTGAACAAGCTTAAAAATAAGCCCTCTATGATAAACACGATTGAATGCTTTTTCGATATCTAATGATACTGCTACAGTACAAAGTTTATTCCTTAAATTTACCAATACATCATTGGAGAACTTAAAAAGTGCATGTTGCGTGGAATGTGCTTTTTGGAAACCAAACTAATAAGACGGAATAAACTTTTCCGAGTGCAAATCATGAATTTTGGAATGAATTATTTTTTCAAGTAGCTTACCAATGTTCGATAGTAAGGAAATAGGTCTAAATTCTTTTGCCTCAACAGAATTACGATTTTTTTTAAAGGTATTATCTTGGCAACTTTCCATTTTAACGGAAAATATCCATTATTTAAGCAATTATTGAATATAATAAGTAGAAATTTGATAGCATTTTCTTGCAGTTTTTTTAATTAAAGAATTCGAAATGCCATCTGGTCCTGTAGATGGCTTTGAATTCAGTGAAATAATTGTGTTTTTTAAAATATATTTATTTATCAAAAGCTTATTAGTATTTGTTGGAGGATCAAGCGATGTAAGACGTGGAGAAAAATCAACAATATTACCACCAAGAATATGATCATGCGCATCCAGGGTTCTTTCCACACGACTGACTGAAGCACAATTAGGAGTTATCTCCGAATAAATACTTTCGTAATAAGATTTGAACACTAGAGCCTTTGCCTTATCCTCATAAATCTCCAACATTTGGTTTCATCTTAGCCGCTCTATAAATTTTCCTAAAAGCATGAGGTCCTGCTGTAATAGTTTCAAGGCATTTATTGAACCTCTCTGCTCGCGCCTTACCAATCCAATCCTGCAGAAGCACTTTAATATAATAAATTTGAGATGAAATTAATTTGTATTCCAGAGAAGTTCTATGTCCGGATGTATGATAAATTATTTTTAATTTTTTTTGCCACATATGCTAAATAGCAATTATTTTCTTAATTTGATTATTATAAAAAGGAGAAAATTCTATATGCTTTGTAATGGAGGAATTTTTAATCTTGACAATGTTTAACAAACTTTTCCATGTAGTTATCTATTTCAATATTAGTAAGATTAATATCTGCTGGGGAAGCCTTACAGCCAAATCCTGATTGAAATTATTTGCAAAAGATGTCCAATCTGTTTTAACAATAAACTTCGCACAATTAAATAAAAGATCAACATTTGGAATTTCTATATGAAGAATAAGGGGAAGGTGGTCAGAAAAGGAGGAACCTAGGAAAACTTTAAAGTTTTTAATATTGAAATCTATTATATGTGAAGACAAAAGAAAATGGTCCAGATACGATTGACCTCCAGGGTAAGAAGGTTTTCTACCGCAAAATCTAACTAGATTTTGATCCGAGCTTTGTAACCAATCAGATAAGCTTGTCCCGTTAGAGTTCGTTTGCGAGTCACCCCAATCAACACATTTTGCATTAAAATCACCTCCTAGAATTGACGCAAAAAAATTTGAACTGAAATTCGCAAGGACATTCAAACCTTGTTGTAGATTATTAACTGACATATTAGAGGGAATATAAACATTACCAATTAATAAATCTGTTTTTCTTGAATTGATAATAACCTGAACTTTAATAAATAAAGAAGAAAATTGAGCATAAGGACTATAAATTCTACTATGTGTTATTTTATTCCTTATCGCAATTAGCAAACCTTGTTTAGTATCATCTCTATATATAGAACAAGTAAGGAAGGGCTAAGTTCGGGTGTCACCGAACATTTTATACTCTCGCATGATAAAGAGATAATCGCGATTTCATTATACGTCATTTACATATTTTTCAAATACCGTATTTTTGTAAAGTTTTATTCCGCTATCATCATTGATTCCTAATGTATGTATATACTCGTATTATACAGAAGAGGCATCAGATGGAATTCAAAATAGCGTTATATTGGAAGAAGGCGTGGTTGTGAACCGATTTCACCCATATTTCGCACATGTCATCAGGGTGTTAAGAAAATATTATGTACCGAATTTCATTGAAATCGGTGTAGTAGTTCCTGAGATTTGGTTTTTGGTCCATAAGTGGGCGAGGTCACGCCCATTTTCAATTTTTAAAAAAAGCCTGGGTGCAGCTTCCTTCTGCAAGTACTTCCGTAAAATTTAGTGTTTCTGAAGTTTTTTGTTAGTCGGTTAACGCACTTTTAGTGATTTTCAACATAACCTTTGTATGGGAGGTGGGCGTGGTTATTATCCGATTTCTTCCATTTTTGAACTGTATATAGAAATGCCTGAAGGAAACGAGTCTGTAGAGCTTGGTTGAAATAGCTATAGTAATTTCCGAGATATGTACAAAAAACTTATTAGGGGGCGGGGCCACGCCCACTTTTCCAAAAAAATTACTTCCAAATATGCCCCTCCTTAGTGCGATCCTTTGTGCCAAATTTCACTTTAATATCTTTATTTATGGCTTAGTTATGACACTTTATAGGTTTTCGGTTTCCGCCATTTTGTGGGCGTGGCAGTGGGCCGATTTTGCCCATCTTTGAACTTAACCTTCTTATGGAGCCAAGGAATACGTGTACCAAGTTTCATCATGATATCTCAATTTTTACTCAAGTTACAGCTTGCACGGACGGACGGACGGACAGACGGACGGACAGACGGACGTACGGACAGACAGACATCCGGATTTCGACTCTACTCGTCACCCTGATCACTTTGGTATATATAACCCTATATCTGACTCTTTTAGTTTTAGGACTTACAAACAACCGTTATGTGAACAAAACTATAATACTCTCCTTAGCAACATTGTTGCGAGAGTATAAAAATGTCTTAAAGAAACGGGAATATCTGAGTTAAGAAGAGTTTCCTGAATAAGAGCAATATCAATGCTTTCACTGTCCAGAAAGAATTGCAATTCGAGTACTCTCATTAATTAAAGAGCCAACGTTGAAAGTTACTAATTTTAATTGCTTAGATAGTAAATGACAGCATTGATCTCTGAGATCGTCTTTAGATAAAAAATTACAGTTATCCTAGAATTTAGTATCCGTAACAGGTTCAAGTATTCCTTTAGCGACAGCAAGAAAGTCTTCTATTAATTTAGGTTGACGCATATTTGCTGATTGACTATATCGATTATTACTATCTACATTGTAAAATAGGCTAGCAAATGATTTGAGTTTAGATACAAAAGAATGATTATTTAAAGCAGAATATACATTATTTTGCACTTTTAAATTAATATTATTTGACAAATTATTATACTCTCGCAACAATGTACTCTCCTTAGTATTATAGTTTTGTTCACATAACGGTTGTTTGTAAGTCCTAAAACTAAAAGAGTCAGATATAGGGTTATATATACCAAAGTGATCAGGGTGACGAGTAGAGTCGAAATCCGATTGTCTGTCTGTCCGTCCGTCCGTCTGTCCGTCCGTCCGTGCAAGCTGTAACTTGAGTAAAAATTGAGATATCATGATGAAACTTGGTACACATATTCCTTGGCTCCATAAGAAGGTTAAGTTCGAAGATGGGCAAAATCGGCCAACTGCCACGCCCACAAAATGGCGGAAACCGAAAACCTATAAAGTGTCATAACTAAGCCATAAATAAAGATATTAAAGTGAAATTTAGCACAAAGGATCGCATTAGGGAGGGGCATATTTGGACGCATTTTTTTTGGAAAAGTGGGCGTGGCCCCGCCCCCTACCAAGTTTTTTGTACATATCTCGGAAACTACTACAGCTATGTTAACCAAACTCTACAGAGTCGCTTTCTTCAGGTATTTCCATATACAGTTCAAAAATGGAAGAAATCGGATAATAACCACGCCCACCTCCCATACAAAGGTTATGTTGAAAATCACTAAAAGTGCGTTAACCGACAAACAAAAAACGTGAGAAACACTAAATTTTACGGAAGAAATTGCAGAAGGAAGCTGCACCCAGGCCTTTGGACCAAAAACCATATCTCAGGAACTGCTAGACCGATTTCAATGAAATTCGGTATATAATATTTTCTTAACACCCTGATGACATGTACGAAATATGGGTGAAATCGGTTAACAACCACGCCCTCTTCGAATATAACGCTATTTTGAATTCCATCTGATGCCTTTTCTGTATAATACGAGTATATACGAAAACCGTTGGACAAAACTATATATACCCCATGAAAGTTGAAAATAAAATTATCATATCTTTTGAAAAGTGAAGTTTATTTTTTTGCATGGTTTTTGTTTTTGCTTATGAGTATACTAAAACAAAAAATTAAATTAATTTTCTGCATTTTAGTGCTAGTGACTGCAAAATACGCGGTAATCTGAAAAAGAGAAATTCTTAGCAACGACAAAAGTATGTATACCCGAATGAATTTTGAGGTTACCTTCACATTAGAGCTTCAATATTTAGTGCTGCCACCCTTAGCATTAATTACTGCCAATAGACGTCGAGGCATGCTGTCAACCAAGTTTTAAAGAAGTGATTGGGATATGTTTTCCCAGGAGTCTTTCAATTTATTAAAAATCTCGCCTTTATTTGAACGGCAAGAAGATCGGTCAAGCTTGTTATCCAAATATTGCCATAAGTGCTCAATGGGGTTTAAGTCGGGGCTTTGGGCAGGCCATGGTAGTTCTATCGATTTTTGTTGGAAGTATTCTTTTGCAACCCGACTTGTATGCTTGGGGTCGTTGTCCTGCTGGTATATGAAGTTAACCTGTATGCCCATTTTTTGCGTAGCTGGCTCCAAATTGGTACTTAACATTTGAACATAAGACTCTCCCGTCATTTTACCTTCGAACATTACGAGATTTGAGAGACCACTGTAGCTACAGCAACTCCAAACCAAACATTTCCGCCTCCAAACTTTTTGGTGCTTTGAATGCATTTACTCTGAAGCTTCTCGCGGCTCTTTCGCCAAACTTTCTGCCGTCCTTTAGTATTTTTAAATTCAAATTTGCTTTCATCACTCCAAATTACTTTTTTCCAAAAATTTGGTGGCAGTTTGTAATACTTTTTTGCAAACTCCAATCGTGCCTTTAAATTTTTCTTGCTGATGAACGGTTTTTTAATCTTGTAGTGGCTGGAATACCCGTCCTCTCGAATTCTTCGTTGAATTGTTCGCTCGGAAACATCTATTTGAAGGGTCTGCTTAATAAATCGGGCTGATACAGTCGGATCTTTTTTCACTTCTCTCACTATTTTTGTCTCTTCGCGCACTGCGATCTTGGAGCACTCTCTAGCCCACCATTTTTTTGGTAATTTTTTATCACTTTTTGGATTGTGGCCTTGCTTTTAGAATATTTGTTTGCAATTTTTCCGTATCCCATTCCATCTAAATGATCATGAACAATCAATTTTCGTAGGTCAACGCTTATTTCTGCAGATCTTGGCATTTCACTAAATAAAATCTTTATATTATTTACCCAAACACTTTTATCGAGTATAAAATGATGAAATTTTACCTTTGTCGAGTTTTTTTCTAAATATTTGCAAAAACTATTTACGCAAAGAAGCACTACGCACAAATATAGCCACGGTATACATAATTTTGTCGCCTGGAAAGTTCAACTGATCATCAACAAGTGCACATTCTGCAAGCAAATAAAAGCTAACGGTAAATATCATACCGATATTATTTGTCAACTTACAGTGTGCACTTACCGTATGTCCAATTTTTGAATTGTTGAACTTTTGAAAAAAATATTCAAACACCAATATGAAATGTGCTGGGGTATACACAGTTTTGTCGGATACTATATGTACTTTAGGAACCAATGATGATAGCGGAATAAAACTTTACAAAAATACGGTATTTGAAAAATATGTAAATGACGTATAATGAAATCTCGATTATCACTTTATCATGCGAGAGTATAAAATGTTCGGTGACACCCGAACTTAGCCCTTCCTTACTTGTTATTCTTATTTTTAAATTCTGAATAACGTTTAAAAGCTGGACATCCCCTCCAATTAGCCGGATGACCTAAAGTATTGCAATTTACACAAAAGGCTTGAGAGCCATCATCTTTTTGGATCATACAGGCTCCTGCTTCATGATTTTCATTTTATTTCATACAACGAAAAACTCTATTGCAGTTTTTAGCGACATGGCCCCATTGCTGACAGTTGCGACATTGAATGGTATTTGCGTTAACCTTGGGCTTTTCCCACGTAACCATTTGATATGCTATAGTTTTAATTTTAGCAATATCTATCCTGAGTTGATCAACTAAATTCTTCACATCTATATTATAACGAAAGATAGGTGGACAATATTCTGCGACTTTTTGTTGTTTAACCGCTCTCTGTTGCGAAGTTGCTTTTGAGTGCTTATTCGCATTCAAGTTTTCAGTACTTTTCTCTTCTGTGTTCTCAGCCGGAGAAATCAGTTTTGGGTCTCTTAAAACGTTAAACTCCAGGTCGTTAAATATTGCAAAGCGATTTTGCGAATTCATTTCGCCCAACAAATTTTTCTTTACCATTGGATAAGGTGATGAACTATTTACTCTCTTTGTTGGGTTTCTATGTTTAAGGGGCTATACCAGTGTGACACTTTAAAAAAAATTTTTTTTTTTTTTGCTTTTTCGGTAGTTTATATATTCAAAAATATCCTGTGAAATCGGCGAGGTCGTATTTTAAATAGTTTTTGAATGGCAGCGTTCTAAATAGCGACCGCTCAGAGGTGCAAACATATATAAGTGAAACTTTAAACGCGTTTTTCTCGAAACGACATTTTGCAAAATTGCTGACATTATAACTCAACGAGAAATTGACCGATCGACTTCAAATTAAAACTGGATATAGTTGAATACATTTGCTATACAATAGACTACGATCTTTTTGATTGGCTGAAAATTGTCAATTTGGCATTAAAAAAACGACAATTTTTTTCGTAAAAAAACAATTTTTTTTTTCAAAATTACGCTATTTTCTTAATTTTTGATATTTTTTAAAGATCGTAGTCCATTGTATAGAAAATATATTTAAGTTTAATAAACATTTTGAATTTTTTTGTTTCAGCTACTCAATCGACCGGAATCATGCCAGCAGTTGAGGCACTTTTTTTTTTGGCACTTCCGCAGACAGCACATAACTCCGTTATTTTTCAATATTTTTGTAAATTTTTTTTTTTAATATAGCTAAAAATATACTTTATTACGTCCATAGAACGTCGAAACATTCAATCTAGTACTTTCTTTTAAAAAAATTCACGAAAATCGCCTAATTTTTCATGCGTCACACTGGTATAGCCCCTTAAGTGTAGCAAAACTTTCCGCTAAGTGCAGGTAGTATTTGTTCATTAGATGTAACACTTGAAAGCGCTGGAAATTGGTTTTGCTGATTGTTACTGTTGTTGGTAACATACAAAAAATTATTATTAGTGGGCACGTGTTCAGTAGTGGGTAATGTGTAGGCTCCATCAGCTTCATTACCCTCCATGCCGGCCGCACTATTAAAGCACCCACAAGTGCAATTACACTTTAATTTATTATTCATAACTATTTATAAATTATATTCAAAATGTTCACAGAATACTTATGACACAAGTATGTAAGAAGTGAGCGCAATCAAAATAAGTCACAATGCCAACAAAAGCACACGATATAGACCGCGAAACTTAAGACAACCTATCACGTTGACGAACGCCGTGAGACCCGAAAGGGCAAACATTTATCTAAAGAAGTGCTAAGCAACCCCAAAAAGTGCTTTTTATGGATTCTTTTCTGCTCGTGGATTTGGGGTTTGAGGCGCTTCACCGAAAATCCGATAAAAATAAAAATAATAATTTACAGAAGTCTCCTGAAATTCTTTCAGGCTCCAATTAAATAGAGAATGTTTGGACTTCTAGGAGAGTCTAAATATCAAGAAAACACATAGCATCAACAAAATCATTCATTTGGAAGTTCCAACTAAACTGGAAGTCGTTTTGAGATAAACCGCTCATGTATTTAAGAAGCTTACTGACAAGGCAAAAAAAGGTACCAGTTGGCTGTGTATGGTATAAAGGAATACTGCGCAGTAGCCACATTTGACGTTAAAAACGCGTTGAACTCGATAATCTCTACAGTCATGCGGTGTCAACGATCAAAGGAAGGTTTACGACTGAATGAAACTAGTGCGGGACAACGCGTCAACTTCTATTCTTGATTATGATAACAATCCCGGACCAATGTTAAAGGTGTTAATATTTCGGTAGTGTTCTCCAAGATAGTATATACAAATCTATTCACAAAATATTTTCTACAATTATAACATTGTTTCCAGTAAACGCTACACGCACTTTGAAAACTTTATTTTTGAATGTACTGTAAATCCATAGAAGAGAATAAATATATACTCAAACATTCATACAAAGTTTCACTCCCTTGTAAACCGATTATTTAATTAAAGTGGTGTGAGTTGCACAGCACCTGTGCCATTGCCAATGTGCGACAATTTTAATTACCTGCAAAGTGGCAGCTATTAAAATCTGTTTCCGCAACGCAATAGTTGGGTTGAGCGGTTTCTTGGGGAGCCCCAGTTTGTCGTTTCATAGAAGATGGTGCGGCTGTTTAGGTTGCGTTTGAAAGCGCTAATCAAGGTATGTGAAAGCTCATTGTTGCTTATACTTGTATGACTAAGTTATACAGGTTAAGTCTAAGGGATACACTACTTAGCACTTCATCTGAGCACAACCTCCTCATAAAAAAAAGTGTTTCCAGAATTTTCTGTGAGTTGTGGCGTTATTTAATTAAAGATTTTTTCTCTTTAACAATATCTCTTTTTGGTTTTGGAATAAAACAACAAAACTTACTACTTCAAAATATTTTATAAAAAAAACTCTAAGAAAACCAATTTTGACGATATTTATAGTCAACTCCATTAGAAATATGACAGTTGCATTGCTGGACTTCAGACTAGTTCAAACTATTTAAAAAAAATTAAATTTAATCAATAATAAAAATCTCTTAAAGGGTTACATGTGTTTACCAGTTTAAAAAAATCGTTTTTCGAAGATACGGCCTTGAAAACTTGTGCGCTTAAGGCTAAGTGCGCCATTTTTAAACGCGTTTTTCTCGAAACTGTGTTTTTGAAGTAGTTTGGCAAGACATTCAAGAACTACTTAACCGATCTTCATGAAAGTTTTTACAGGTCTTTAAGATACAATTCTTAAAGGCTTGGACGAAAGATTTTTTTTTCGTTTACAACCATTTGAAAAAAAAAATGTTTCGAAATTTTTCCTGAAATTGTTATTTCTTTGTAAAAATGTCTGGTAAATTTTCAATTTTCAGTTTCTTTTTCATTCGTTCAAGTTCTAAGTTAAGGTTTTAACTTAAACACATATTTTTTCACTTTAGATGATCCTGTAAGAATTTATCCTGCCAAATCACCGAAAATGACGTCGCAATGGACGAGTTTAAAATGTTTTTTTCTAAAAATTTCAGAAATTATTTTTTATTAGTGTATGTTTGTAAAAATAAAAATTCCAATAAAATGTTTAATACGAGAAAAATACTTTTGAAAAAGGGTGTTTTTTACCCATGTTACCCTTTAATACGAAAAATTCACAGGATTTGGTAAATCTCCTATCAAACTATAATTTTTCGATGTATGGTGATTTGTTTCATTGGATTAGAAAATCAGAGAACTTCATAGCTGAAGTGGCTTTCTTAGAGATGTCAAAGTAACGTGTTGTGAACTTGAATCCACTTACTCTACAGGATTATTTACATTTTGCCGAAGCAGGAAAATAAAACTTTTGTTGATGCTCGTTTATCAGTTTCTGCAACTGTCCTTTACAGTAAAAAGTCTTTTTGAGCAATCACGAAGAATCCAATGACTACATATGAACAAATATATATTTTATGTGGACAACAAACAACCCCTTCTATTGACAGCTCTTTTCAAACAATAAGCACACACACACACACATACAGTCATACACTTTCATGCAATGAGTATATTCGAATATCGCACATATGCAACTAAATTCGTGAAATACTTCACTATCTCCCCTCTAATTCTAACTCCATTCCCCCTCATAGTCTGTACTTCTTTCCACAATTCCTTCGATATGAAACTTGCCTTGCGTTACCATCGATATTGGCCTTTTTATAGGTAGACCCAACTCCTCCCATTATTGCCTTCAATATTTTCTATCATTTGCACCAGATTTTATATCTAAGAGTACCCTTCTTTATTATTTATATGTGTTGAAGTGTGTGTAAGTAAACTTAATCTTTATGATATGTTGTAACAACAAAATTGTTAATATTAATTGCTTTTAAAATTTGCTGTGATTCAATCCTAATATTTGCCAATGTACTTCTGTGACTTAACAATCTAAAGGTATGTAAACCAAAAACCAACAAAATCATTGAAGCTGTAAGACGGAAAAAAATATAAAGCTTTTAGGCGGAGAAACTCCCCGTTAAAATTAAGAACTCATACCTAAAGCTGCCTAAGCACCTATTTATTTCACTGCTTGTGAAAGCTTGCAGCTGTTCCAATTAATTTTTTTGGCGTATATATATATATAAAAAAAAACGTCATATGCATACCCCGTTATATTCATATACATAGAAGCAGAGGACGTAACGTTATTAATGCAATAACATGCCCCTGCTTTACTTATGACACCAACTTGCCGATTATGTTTAGAACAGTACAGATTTTTCGGAATTAAGTATAATCTATGATACAATGTATTAATACATTTATGGGCTTAAGAGCTTAAGCAGAGGCTGTTGTATGCCAACAGATGCGAATTCGGCCTACAAAGTTATTACACTTCAATGGTGCTCTTCACATTAGCAGCAGGCTTGAGAACGAACAAAATTTCTTCCTCTTGTGTGTTTACTCAGGGATTTTTATCACCTGCTTAAAACACATATTTTTTTTTAATTTTTTTTTTGAGGGTCAAATAAGTATGCACTTGTTCTTGGAGGCACGTTAATGACTTTGCAGGTAACAATGTTTTCCCTTCTATTTTTAACACTGTACTATATGTATATTTCCACTTTATAAGTTGCTGCTGCAGTAAAACCCGTACGCTGCGTGAAAGTTCGTCTTCCTTTTGTTTCACTTACGGATGCAATGAATACATGAGTAAAATTTTTTTTTAATTGTATAATTATACTATATTTAATGTAATAAAATGTACTACATAAAAACAAAAAATATAAATTATACAAGAACATACAGCTTATTCATGAACAATATGATGGCAACTTATGGTTAAATATTCATTTAAAGCAGTGGTGCGCACGCCTCAATACTACTACATTTTACGTTTGCGCTGCACAAACATTGCTATAGATTTTCGCACGTACCTAGCGTACGTGTTCAGCCGCTTTCGTGTGCGTGTGATATTTTTCGCAGTAGCAGAATTATCAGTCAAACACGCGTGTTTGGATTTTTATTGCGTTGAGCGCCACTGATTTAAAGGCAAAGTAATTCACTAGCAATCGCAGCTTCTTCTTCTTCAAATAAAAAAAAACCAAGCACCACCGAGCACTCCAGTTACCCTTCTCATTGAGCCTTTATTTCCACTTCGCTGCCGATTCACATAATTTCTTTTTACAGCTGATTATTAGCATCATTTCCCTTTCACCGCTTCTTCGATTGCACTTGTTTTCGTTTTTTTATTATCGGATTCTTTATTTATAAATTTAACTTTCCAATTTTTGTTTCATTCTTTTATATATAACTATTGCTGGTGTTTATCGAAATTTTCTATGTATGCGTACTTATATTGTTTTCCCTTTTGTCCAATTGGTTTTGGCTTTTGAGTCAGTATTGTTCTATCTTTCGTTGTCATTAGCTCACTACAACTTATTATCTCTTTAATGTGTTTTTTGTCGACAATAATAGCTTAATAATTACAATGATGTGATTTGGGAGAAGATATGCGATAATTATGATTTGATAATGTGTTTTTCACTATACTTTTTCTATTTGACGGAATTAATAAGCATATCCTTACGAAAAAGATAGATAATTTGTGACATCAGATACTACAAAAGGGATTTTTAGTGAACAATTATTAATATGAAAAAAATGCTTACACACAAAGGCAACTGTAATTTTGACTGAAGTCACGACTATTTATCCATTACTTTAGTGAAACGCTGAAGCACGTGCGTTCTTATTATTGGGAATCTTTGGTTACAGATAGTCGGTAAAACTCATGATTTTAATGCGACTGATAATGTAGTTAACTGAGGATTTTAGCAGAAGTAATTTCGAAAAATGTTGTCAAGATCGTCATGATGCAATAAGAGAGGCTGCAACATTGCTTTTGTTCTATCAAATATGTTTTGGGTAGTTGGTGAAAATATTTGTAATAGAATTGTTTTAATTCCTATGCATAAAGTACACAGTGTTAATGATAAAAGTACTGAACTGCAAAGCAATGACTGGAAATTAAAATATCCATTTTAATGTCTTGGTTCTCCATAGGTATTTTATGGCATCGCTTTGCTTTTACATGCATATTTCTTAGAATTGTTCACTATATAAAAGTGGCCAGTGCAACAAAGTCGTAACGCGAGCTATTCTGAGAAATATGCGACTAAAGTCAAAGCGATGCCATAAAATACCTCTGATCTGTAGGAATTTAAAGATAAAAACTCACGATTGTAGTGTACTTTCTATGGAAAATTTTTACAGGCCGTGGTCCAGTTCTTAATGTTAATATTAAGGGCTAAAATTTTCAGAGGATTTTTTTAGGGTATTTTCAAGGAAATTTGGTGACGGGACTGAAAAAAATTAATAGTTCAAAAAAAAAAACACCCTAATATACATATGCCATATACATATGTATATGTAACTTATACACAGCCCGACATATTCAGCATAAGATTTGTTATAAAAACCAAAATCATTATACATATAATATGGGAGTTGGGGTAGTATCGAACCGATTTTACCTATTAACTATTATCATGCCACATACTAAACAATGTTCCTTGGGTTTCCTTAGGGTACCTCACATACAATCGCTAACCAAATGGAGCAAAGTCAAACTGATTTTCGTACCCTTGTAATAGGTGCTAGGTAAAGTTTTGGCTCAATTGTAATTATTTTAAGCACAAAAATATACTGTTATGAGTAAAATCTGTTGTGTAATTTTCATTGCGATAACTCAAATATTCGGCGATATATCCAGCATCTGGAAATTCGTAAATCATACTAATATTATAAATGCGAATGTAAGTTTGTTTGTTACGCTGTCACGCAAAAATTACTTAACCGATCATCATGAAATTTTGTACATATACTCCTGAAGGTATGAGAAGTAACATAGGGTACTTTATATTAAAAAAAAAATTTTAAGAAAGATAAAAAAATTGTTTGTCAAAAAATCGTCAAAGTTGGCTACTTCAACGCCTGAAAAAAATCATGTTTTCCATCAAGTTTTACGTAGACTCCGACAGTGGTCGACTCTTCTTTCTCGACGCACCAGGAGGAACTGGAAAAACGTTTTTGCTTAACTTATTGTTAATGTCCGTCAGAAAAGACAAAAAATAGCAGTTGCTGTAGCCTCGTCAGGTTTTGTCGCGACTCTATTAAAAGGCGGTCGTACGGCACATACCGTTTTTAAATTACCATTGAATTTGCCACAGGAAGATTCGCCCATCTGCAATTTTAGTAAAAATAGTTCACGAGGTAGGATGCTGCGAGAATGCAAGCTTTTAGTGTAGGATGAAAGTACCATGTCTCACAAGAAGGCTATAGAAGATGGGAGGCATGGTAGTTTTATTGGCTGGTGATTTCCGTCAAACCTCCCAGTGATTCAGACGGGGACACCAGCAGATGAAATTCAAGCATGCCTTAAATCATCAAGCTTATGGTCGACAGTTGAAAAACTCCGCCTGAATACGAATGTGATCTTCATAATGACGTGGATTCAGAACTTTACGCAGAAATGTTGTTGAAAATTGGTGATAGTTGTTTAGATGTTGACGTTGAAGGCCATATATTACGGTCGAGAGAATTTTGTAATTTAGTAGAAAGTGATGTGGATCTCATTGCTAATGTTTTTCCGGAATTGAAACAATATTTGTGTAGTGATCAGTGGTTGTGTGCAAGAGCAATATTAGCATCAAGAAATGAAATTGTTAATAGGATCAACAATGACATTTTAAACGAGGTTCAAGAAAAAAATGAAAGAATATTTGTCAATGGATACAAATATATATACGGAACTAAGTACTTCATATCCAGTGGAGTTTTTAAATTCACTTGAACTATCGGGTGTACCGTCACATAAACTTCAAATGAAACTAAATGTACCAGTAATGCTTATGCGAATACTAGATGCTCTTCGGCTATGCAATGGAACAAAGCTTCGGATAACAAAATTGGGCAGAACATACTTAGTGCTACTATTTTAACAGGTGTCGGTAAGTTTGTAAAGTTTCATTTCAATCTGTCTATTAATTCTTTATTTACAAGCCATTTAATGTGGTCATGTCATAACAGTTTTTTACAATGGAAAAAATTTAATATCGTGCAGTGATAAAATTCTTATTTTTAGAAGGTGAAGCACCAAAAAAGAATGATTCTTCACCTATAATTAGAACAGTACAAAGATGGGTTGCTGAATTTAACCCTCCGATGTTCGGTGCCTTATGATGCGGTAAGTGCATCATAAGGGTCTGCCCAGACCCATAAAAATAATGTAAGAAATACGGTTTTAAAAATAATTTTATTTATTTATTTGAACGGATTAGTATTAATTATGAAGAGCATGGAATGTTCATTACGATTACATTTGCTGCAGTTATAACGAGCTTTACGTCGCTTTTTCGAAGAAGAAGCAGCACAATGGTAGCACGATGACCGTTTTGAAGCAACTTGAGCATATGATTGTTGCTGTGTTGCATCTGATGTCGATGGACAAGATTCCGGTACCTAAAAGTAACGAAATAATTTATTTTAAATTAGTAAATATGAATACATGCATACACATCATACATCTTTATACGCGGAGATATATGTAGGTGTGTATATAATTCATACTCACCTTGATATTGAAAAGATTCATTGCTTGTCTTATATGAGCAAACCTCCATACTAATGGGTTAGTCGCCCGTTCAATGATAATGAGCGCCTCTTATCACTCTGCTTTGCCCGATTCAGCTCATCATAGATGATGAATGAGGCCAAACCGGCAATATCCAGCATATTATAAAACATTGCCAGTGGCCAACGGTTTGTCGAGCGTTTGCACGAATAGCCAGTCAACATTTGATCCATTGTATCTACCCCCGCTTTAAATTTATTGTAGTCCAAAATTTGATCTGGCTTGAATCCTTTCAATGGATCGGTGCTTTGACGGTAATGGGCAGTGGATAACATAATTACTGGCTTTTTCGGCTTTGCCATATACGAGCACAGACCGATAATATTATTGTTATAACAAAATAAAGTGCTTTTAACATCACGCTTCGGGTTAAGCAATTCATGCGGAATGAAGGTCTTATTTTTTCTTACGGTACCGACAAAAGCCACTCTACGATTCATCAACATTTCTGCCAAGTTGTATGTTGAAAAAAAAATTGTCAGCATAAACAGTCCTACCGCTGTCCATATAATTTTGCATCAATTTCATGACGACCCGATCACCTTGATTCGTTTCTCGCTGGCCACCTGGTGGTTTTCCAGTATAAATTATACCTTTCAAAGGGTAGTTTGAAACAGAGTCACAAATCCACCACACTTTCATGCCATATTTTGCCGGCTTACTCGGAATATATTGGGTGAATCGAGTGCGCCCACGATATGGAAATAACTGTTCATCGACGGTTACATGACAATCCGGAGTGTATGCTTTCTCTAAATTGGCCATCAGCATGAGCCATACATCGTCCAGGGCAGCAGTTTTGCTTTGCTTCAACCTCTCAGCACGAGTACCACCGTTATCGAAACGGATGAAAGTAGTTAAGCTCTTGAACCGATTCAATGACATAGTGGCCTTATAAATTGGCATATTGTAGCTGGCCCACAATTCTTTCGCTGGCTGAGAATTCGAGTGGAATATACCAGCAATAAGTAGCATCCCAAAAAAAGCATACATTTCGTCTTCGTCAGTCATTACCCAAGAACGCTTTTTATTACTGGGATGCTTTTCATTCCATAGACGAAACGCTTCAACGGCTTTTCTGTTGGTTTCCCGCACAATGGTACTTACGAATTCAGGAGACAGCAATAGCTTGAAAAGAGCTTTATGACTCGGTGACGCTCCTCGTGGTGGCCCTTTACGTGTAAAAGTTGTAACATTGTGACAACGAGGCCTTCCAGGTGGTGGAGGATTTGAATTCCACATTCTACCATCTTTCGACCTGTATATAAGACCCTGTAGTAGTCCATTGTAGTTGAAGCCTCAAGGGCGATAGCTTCTCTATACAAATCCTCAATATCATCATGGTTTTCATCCAGAACAGCCTCTAACTCGATTTCCTGTTCTATATCTGATGCTTCACCGAAGTCATCTTCATCTGGAAAATATTCATCATCTTCTACGTCGCCACTTGTTTCAAATGGATCGGACTCCTGTCCCATAATTTCTTCAATTTGTGCCTGAAGTCGCTGACGTTCTTTCGGACTCACATTTGCTGCGTTTAGCTTACGAAGCAAACGCGTCAACACATCAACTTCATCCATATTTACTTGTTCCATTTTATTTAAAAAAAACACTTCCCACTAATTAAAAAACACTTGTTCACTTCAATTGTCAAATGTCAACTAAAAATTATCTCTGCCGCTGCCTCCGCTAACAGTTTAGTTGTTTACACCTAACGGTTAACCAATTTACATGAGAAGCTTATATGGGTCTGCACAGACCCATGTGAGCTTAATAAACGAAATTAGTTTAAAATTATTATTTTTACAACAAATATAGCAAAAATCTTAATTTTGCTACTTCATTGTGTTTAGCACACTACATTTTAGGAAGTCATGGACTAAGAAGCCTCAGATATTAAAAATAAAAGATCTACATACATTTAAAGATCGAATGGGTCTGGCCAGACCCATATGAACATCGGAGGGTTAAACGTGATGGTACAAGCCTTGAGACGATCCACGTGAAAGGCGTCCAAAAAGCGCATCAGCACCAGAAATCATAGCGAAAATACAGAATATGGTTTTAGAAAATCGTCAATTGACTGAGAGAGATTTAGTAGAGGCTCTACACATATCATTAGGTTTTAGGAAGCTGTGTGCACAATGGAACAAAAACACATTCGAATGCAACTTTATTAGCAACATTTGGAGCTTTTTAAAAAGAATAATATGAATTTTTTGTGTCGATTCCTCACTATGCATGAGACTTGAGTCTAACATTCTGAATAAACCAAGATGCTTAAGAGTAGTGTGAACCTGGTTGTTCGGCTTTGAAACGAGTTCGTGTCTGGAAATCGGCCAAACACGGTTATGGCATCAGTTTTTTGGGATGAGAGAGGGTTGTTTGTGGATTACTTGCAAAATGGTAAACTAATTAATTCTGAGTATTATTGCAAACTTTTAGACCAGTTGAAGGAAAATATTCGTGAAAACAGATCCGGTTTGCCGAAGAAAAATCTCCTTTTCATCAAACCAATGCACCGTGTCACAAGAGCATTTTGACAATGGCTAAAATCCATGAATTAAAGTTCGAATTGTTGAAGCATTCACCGTATTCACCAGATTTGGCCACCAGCGACTTCAATTTGTTTCCAGAACTCAAAAAATGTATGCGTGGCAAGAGTTTTTCATCAAATGAAGAGGTTTTAACTGCTGTTGTTGCGGATTTTGCAAATCATCCGGATTTTCACTTCAGGGATGGGATACACAGATTGGAGGATCGTTGGAGTAAGTGTATTAATATTCAGGGAGCATATAATGAATAATAAAGTGTATTTTGAATCATCAAATTATGTTTTTCTTATCATATGGCAAAACTTATTGAACAACGTGATAGAAATATAAAAGGAATGCCCATGGGTGCCCTTTGCTATTGCAATTAGTTTTGGCACTTTATATGTTTTCTTTTGATGAGGTTTTGTGGGCGTGACAGTGGTCCGATTACGCTCATTTATGAACTCATAATTTTTGTTTTCCAAATAACGCAAGTCATCAAGATATCTCAATGTTTACTCACGTTAGAGCTTGCATGGACGGACGGACAGACATACTCCTCTCGGGATACTGATCATTTATATATGTATATAACCCTATATCTTTCTCGAATTTTAAGTGATAAGTACACTCGTTAGGTGAATAAAGCTATTATACTCCGTAGCAACATGTTCCAAGAGTATAAAAATAACTGCTGCAACTACACATACTCAGTATTGCAGCGAAGCTAGCTCTATAGTCACGCATCATTTGGTCGGCAATAGAATTGCTATTATTAAGCATCAGTGAATAAGCACAAAGCAGACGAATAACATGCTGTCTTTGAAGAGTACTAACATTTAGACGGAAACTCCTGTCTGCATGCATTTAATTTGCATATATGTATTTCTCTATTAACCAAAAAGGGAAAATAACCACTCACTAATTTTATTTCAATTTGCCAAATGAGAGTTCTAACCATCGCACTTATTTACCATAGCATGAGGCGGAATTCTTGTATGTGATTTATACAATAGGATAGCAGCTTTTCACTTAAAAGTTGTTTATTTCCAATCAACTATGTATGTGAATGCATGACCATATGTATACAAGGTGCGTTCTAAAGTAAACAGGACTTAACAAAAAACTGAACAAATGGTTCTTTTGTCAAAATGAATTTATTTATTCAAAATAGTCTCCTTCTGCTTCAATACAGTTTTTTGCACGGTCCGAAAGCCGTTTTAGCTCGTTGGCCGGTATGGCCGCCAGTATGCCGGTGCAAGCCTATTGAATGGCCTCTACCTCTGCATAACGCTTACCTTTAATGGGCAAATGCATTTTTCCGAAAAAGAAGAAGTCGCACGGAGACATATCAGGTGAATAAGGGGAGTGGTAAATGGTTACAATGCGATTTTTAGTCAAATAAACTTCTTTAATGATGTCCTTCGAATGTTGGATTCTGAGCAATTTTTGATCGTCAGTCAATTTGTGCGGAACAAACCGTGCACACACCTTTCGTAAGCCCAAATGTTCGGTCATAAATCGTTGTTTTGGAGATGTTCAATTCCGTTTCCATAATGATTTCGGCAGAGTTTTGATGAATTCACACACAGTTTTGATGGAATTTCCGGTGATCACGGATTTTGATTGGCCCACATGTTGATCGTCATTTATTTCCTCACGGCCACTTTGAAAACGTTGAAACCACTCGTGCACTCTGCTACGGGATAGGCAATCATCGCCATAAACTTTTTCCATCAATTGAAACGTTTCCGTAAAAATTTTACCAATTGTAAAACATTTTCGCACCGATAATACAAATATACTGACACTTCGACAAAGTACCAGATTCTAACGTACCAGTCGACATATAGATAGCGCCACCAGGGTGCGGTAGATTAAAAAAAAATGCTGTTTACTTTGGAACGCGCCTTGTATATATTTTAGGTGTTAGTCTTCGCATGACGTGAATGCACTTTTATAATTTGAAAACAAAAAACTCTCTGCCTATCAAAATTAGCTACACCTTTTAATGTTACGAATAATATTAAAGTAATAATAGTGTTTTTTCTTCTTTAACAACACCACAATAACAAAGGATAAATTTAAAAAGATTAAAATATAAAATGTATCGTAATATTATATTTTTGTTGGTTCATCACTGAGGTAAGTAAAATACTCTTTTTCATCACTTTTGTTCTTAAGATTTAGACGTATTCAGTAGGCACATTATTAAGTAAATTTTCGAATTTGGGAAAATATATATACTTAAAACGGTGGGGGACAGCCGCTAACCCTATACCTAAATATGTATAAACATTTTAAATAAGCTAAGCATTTTGATATCTATAACGTTTACATAAGACAAGTTTCTTATGCGTATGACTAGTTGTTTTCTCTTTCCGATGGGGCGCAATTGAAAGTTTTTAGTTTTGTTAACAAATATTGCAAGTATTGCATTCAATTGAGTATCTGTGGGTGTGTTACAAGACTATGGTACTAATATCTACGCATAAATACATATTTTGTAGGTGTCTAAAGCTGAGAGAGTACACGAAGACCGTGGAGAGTCGATTCCGCGCCGTACGCAACAACTCCGACGACTTGGTGCATTTTACTTCGAGATCTTAAATTGAAAGCATACAAAAGAAATACAGCCTCCAAAGCGACATAGTTTCGATCTACGGGCTGTCAAATTTTGTTCAAGAGAGACTTGTTCAAGTAAGACTGCTGCAATTGAGACGAAGTGCAACTTGAAGATGTTCAAAATTTTATCAAACAAAAAAAAAAAACAATGGTTTGGTGTGATTTGTGGGCCGGCGAAATCATATGTCCATATTTCTTCAAAAATGATGCCACTGACAGCTCAACCGTCAATGGAGACCGTTATCGCACCACAACAACTAAATACATGATGCCTGAAACTGAAGCTCGTGATCTCGCTGACATTTGATTTCAACAAGACGGCGCCACCTTCCACAAATCGTTTCAATCAAATAATACTTCGGTGAGAAGGTAATAAGACGTTTTGAGATGGTCTATTGGCCGCAAAGATCGTATGAAATCACAACGTTTTTCTTTTTCTTGTTGGGATACGTTCACCAGTTATCAGCCGAAATGCTTCAACGAGTCATCGAAAATTAGATAACCTTAAAAACTAAATGCAAAGTAGTGAACTTCGAAATGAGTAAACCTTTATGATGTGTAGATTTTTTTCATATTTCAATTTTTTACAAAAAATGTCGATTGTACTCGGTTTATGTTTATAAGTTATATAAATTTACTACTTTACTGTGTCATTTTTATAACATAAATGTAAACAAGTAGTAGCCAAAAAATAATCCAAGGGAAAAATTCTTTCTTAATATTAAATTTGCAGGCAGCATACATTGCCTTGAATACTACAATGGATTCTAAGTAGTTATGTCTACGGTAATTGCTCATAAATCAAGCACAGCTATACTTACATATATTAAAACTCCATTAAAGAATAACTTTATATATCTCTGAGGCACTTTGGCACTTAAATGACTTCATTCGACGTTGCTGCACAAAATTTCAAGCCATTTTTACCTTTGACACTTACTTATATGTAAGTAGGCTTGAGAATATTAATGGCACTCCCACATTGAAACGTAGTAATGGAATTATAAGAAAGATGTGGTGTGGTGGTGAAGGTGTTGCATTTGCATGTAGGCGATGCATTCAAACACACTTAGAAGTAGGCAAGATATGCGTTTCGAAGCAAAGAAAAGGTAATTGTATCCATGAATAAATTTCATGATTTCAATACCATAATGCCAAAGAAAGTAAAAAAGTTAGAGTGTTTTGTAGAAAGTAGTTTAGATTATATGCTGTATGCATATGTATGTATATTTGTTAAAAAATATATTTCCACGTAAAGTTTTTCAGTCATGCTTCTTATATTTAATTTAAGGCACATTTGTGCAATTTTTTATCTTTAACGCAAACGAACAAATTTTGCTGAGTGGCATGCTTTTAATCATGAGACTAATAAACGCCACTTTAAATTCCAGGACCAACTGGGCTACTAACGTGCCGCAGCGTGTGGTATAGAATATGTTATCTACACATAGCACGTTGAAAGAAGCTGTAACGAGAAAGGGCATGAATCAAGTAGGACATTTGAGCTTAAGTGGCTTTTTATTGAGCAAGTAGATAAATGAAAGCCAAACCATTAGTCGCAAATTTGGTATTTCACAACAACTAATAACTCAAGCAGGTACGGTAATTGTGTGAAAGGTCTGAAATTCCAAGGCAGCTTCTGCGAGCACAGCCAGCAGCTCTCCTCAACTGTGGCATTCCTCCATTTTCCCGTAAACTTCGTGAGTACTACGTTAGCAGGTTGTTCAATAAGTTTTGTCGTTCAATAAGAGAGGGCGTTACTACTAGCCCACCTTTTTTTATTTTATTGGTACGCTCTTCATACGAAAGTATGTGAAGTTTCATTGCAATCTGTCAGTTCATTCTTTGTTTACGAGCCATTACCATGTCACAGTATTTTTTAACAATGGAAAAAATTTAATATCGTGCAGTGATAAAATTCTTATTTTTGCAAGGTGAAGCACCTAAAGAAATTCATGATTCTTCACCTATAATTCGAGCAGTACAAAGATGGGTTGCTGAATTTAAACGTGGTCGTACAAGCCTTGAAGACGATCCATATGAAAGGCGTCCAAAAAGCGCATCAGCACCAGAAATCATAGCGAAAATACAAAATATGGTTTTAGAAGATCGTCGATTGGCTGAGAGAGATTTAGTAGAGGCTCTACACATATCATTAGGCAGTGGGAGCCATATTTTAAGTGAAATGTTGGGTTTTAGAAAGCTGTGTGCACAATGGGTGCCGCATTCGCTAACAATGGAACAAAAACACATTCGAATGCACCTTTCTCAGAATGTTAAATTATCCTGATAAAACTGCAACATAATGAAAAATTATTAACTTCTTTCACACAGACTTTATTTGTGAGCTAAGAAGTATAGAAGAAATATATTACAGAGGTGTAAGATCATATTTTCGATAACTATACGAGATGTAAGATATCCATATATCTACATAAAAATTAATTTTAACGGAATGTAATTCATTCCATTGATATATTGGAATCATCTTTTAGAGGTAAATCATAACTAGTATCAGTTGATCTAGAAGAAATTAATGTTGGCAACGTCTGAGTACGTGCCACACAGGATGTGCAACAACCGAATTATTGCAAGAAAGAGTTTGTAGATTCGCTTATTTCAATAAATTGTGACATTGAATGGCCTCCAAGACGATGGGACTTAACATCGTTATATTACCTTTGGCGTTATTTGAAGTTATTGGAATTTCGCAAAAACCTAGACTCTCTTCAGGCTTTAGAAGGCAATATTGAACGTGCTATTCATGACATACGGGTTGATTTAGTGGAAAAAGTTCTCTAACATTGGGTTCAACGAATTCGTTCCTGCAAAAGAAATGGTAGAGGCTATTTGATTGATGTTATATTCAGAACTTATTTGTTCCGATTGCACTTCACATCAAATAAAAAAGCATTTGAATTTCGTTAGCAATTAGTATGAGTTTTTTTTTTTTAAATCATAGTAGTCTTGTTTGAAAACCCTTTGATATGCAATTGAAATAGTACTAGAAATAAAAAATGGCACGTATTGCACGGGTGGAAAGATTCGCCCACTCCTTGATATTATATATGTAATATGGTTGCAACAATGTATATATAATATGATTACCTTTGTTCTCCGCTGTTGGTTTTTCCGCTGCATGAACTTAAGTGCTGCATCAATGGAGAAGTACATAAGATACCCTTAAGCTTATGTTTGAAGAGCAGTCATCTGCGAAATAGTAAGTGTCTAGGAGTTAAATGGATATTTAAACAGACTATGTCAATGGCGAAAAGTCAAACTATAACGATAAAGTACAAATACCGTACTTATGAATTCTTAAGCTTCGTAAGTTTTTATTAGTAGCTCTTCTTATTCAGCAAGAGAGCAGATAAGCTGGCTTTCTGAAGTACATAAGGTGCAGACGGCGTTTTGTACATTGAGTGAAATTATTCAACAAAGAAGTTTCATTAAATTTTGTCAACAAAGTCTGACTACTTTTTGCTCATAGTAGTATATTTATTTGGATAACAGCTTTGTTTTTATTCTAATCAAATCTTCATTGCAAACTCGTGCATACGTGGCGTATGAGTAACTTTCGTGCTTTTAGACAATAAAGCAAATTAGGCAATGTTTAGGAGAGAAGAGGATAACAACTCGATCATATTTTGACAATTGAAAATTGTTCCAGCAAATTATTTATACATGTTGCAAATATTGCTTATTGAGTTAGAACACGCGACTTTGCAGTAGCGGTTCACTTAACCTTGAGGGAACAAATAAGTGAAAAACTTATTAAGATGAAACGAAAACAAGGAATAAAGTTAATTTTTTCACTGTTTATACTAGAATGGAATTTGGTAAGAAAAATAAAGCTGCACAATTTTGATGCAACAATATTAAAATTTATTCTGTAGATGAATAAACATCTTTATTTTCATACAAACTATATTTTTTGCATATAATTAAAATATTTGTAATGCATTGATATCAATGTTTGAATGTTTGACGAATAAAGAGGTTTAGGCACCGGTACAAGTATGTTCTTTCACCAATAATCGAAAATCTATTTAAAAACAAGTAAGGAAGGGCTAAGTTCGGGTGTCACCGAACATTTTATACTCTCGCATGGTAAAGTGCTAATCGAGATTTCATAATACGTCATTTACATATTTTTCAAATACCGTATTTTTGTAAAGTTTTATTCCGCTATCATCATTGGTTCCTAAAGTACATATATACTCGTATTATACAGAGAAGGCATCAGATGGAATTCAAAATAGCTTTATATTGGAAGAAGGCGTGGTTGTGAACCGATTTCACCCATATTTCGTACATGTAATCAGGGTGTTAAGAAAATATTATATACCGAATTTCATTGAAATCGGTCTAGTAGCTCCTGAGATATGGTTCTTGGTCCATAAGTGGGCGACGCCACGCCCATTTTCAATTTTTAAAAAAAGCCTGGGTGCAGCTTCCTTCTGCCACTTCTTCCGTAAAATTTAGTGTTCCTGACGTTTTTTGTTAGTCGGTTAACGCACTTTTAGTGATTTTGAACATAAACTTTGTATGGGAGGTGGGCGTGGTTATTATCCGATTTCTTCCATTTTTGAACTGTATATGGAAATGCCTGAAGAAAACGACTGTGTAGAGTTTGGTTAACATAGCTATAGCGGTTTCCGAGATATGTACAAAAAACTTAGTAGGGGGCGGGGCCACGCCCACTTTTCCAAAAAAATTACGTCCACATATGCCCCTCCCTAATGCGATCCTTTGTGCCAAATTTCACTTTAATATCTTTATTTATGGCTTAGTTATGACGCTTTATAGGTTTTCGGTTTCCGCCATTTTGTGGGCGTGGCAGTGGGCCGATTTTGCCCATCTTCGAACTTAACCTTCTTATGGAGCCAAGGAATACGTGTACCAAGTTTCATCATGATATCTCAATTTTTACTCAAGTTACAGCTTGCACGGACGGACAGACGGACGGACAGACAGACATCCGGATTTCGACTCTACTCGTCGCCCTGATCACTTTGGTATATATAACCCTATATCTGACTCTTTTAGTTTTAGGACTTACAAACAACCGTTATGTGAACAAAACTATAATACTCTCGTTAGCAACATTGTTGCGAGAGTATAACTAGACACGCTCAAGCAAGTCATTGAGTCGTTTTGGTGATACGTTGTTCTTTAATACGCAGGCATATCTCTTCTTTTAAGTCGTGTTTAATCGCAGGAATGTACCAAAGCATTAGCCAAGGTGTTTGGGTGATCGCGAAGCTTACATATATATTTTATTCTGCTATCTTCTACTTCTTTCTTTACCATAGGAATCACAAGGTCCTTATGGATATTTTCGTTACGCATGTACCATGGTGAACACGTGATTGTTCTAAGCATTTTTGATTGAAACCTTTGTATTATATCAATATTAGTTGCACAGATCGTACCTCACAGTTGAATGCCATACATCAAAATCGGCTTTATGACCGCATTATATAACAGCACTTTGTTGTCTAGGCTAAGTTTAGAATTTTTATTTAAAAGCCAATTTAAATTTGCAGCTGTAATCTTCATACATATTATTTTACTAGAGATGTGTTCGCTTGGGGTACTAAAATATTGTTAATTTTTACTGCCGGGCACATCTTTGATCTTAGCGAAAATGTAATATGCTTACACGTCATTCACGTTTATACGCCAGTTCGCTAGCCACTCTTCGACATAACTTAAATGCTTCGCTAATATTCTTGAAGCTAAAATGTGGCATTTGTTACGGCTCACTATAGCTGTGTCATCCGCAAAAGTGGAAATTAAAACATTATTAGCTGTTGGAAGATCTGCTGTATATATGATGTATAGTGTTGGGCCTAAAACTCTACCCTGGGGTACAGCAGCCCTTATCTGTCGTTCATCAGATATGAAATCTCCCACTTTTACCATAAATTTTCTATTTTTTAAATTAGACTCCAATGTTCTATACAATTCTAAAGGTAGATTTTTTTTTAATTTTGTATAAAAGACCTTCGTGCCACAACTTATCAAACGCCTGAGCTACATCTAGAAATATAGTTGAACAGTACTATTATATTATTTTCGTGGAGGAAAGGAGTCATCTGTGATAGCAACAATTTTTAAATATTTTAGAAAGACAGGGTAGAAGACTGATTGGTCTGTATGAAGACGGCTGTGTTAAGTCTTTCCCAGGTTTATATATCAAAATAATCTGCGACTTTTTCCATGAATTAGGATAGTATCCGAAATTAAGAATTGCATTGAAGAGTAAAAAGAGCGCTTCTACGGCAATATTTGGTAGCTCAATTAGAATTTTTGGGGTAATATTATCATATCCTGGTGACTTTTTTGGTTTAAGTTCTTTTATTATTCTAGTAACTTCAGAAGTAGGAACTACTTACCTAATAGGAACAAGCGACTGGTTTGCGGTATTGGGCAAGGTTGGTAACTTAAGGTTGTTCTTTGGGTAATTTGGTTGAAATACCTTTTCTAGGTGATTTGAACTGTTTTAGAGGTATGTTGGAATCTACTGGTGGCTTGAAAGACTTTTGGGCTTTCCAAAGGGGGTTTTGCTTACTAGAATTTGGACACAGTTTCTTTATGTAATTTTCAGTGTCCTCGCGTTTAAGCGCTTTTTTATCTTTCGTACATCAGATTCTAGTTGAAGCAGAGTTGAAGGGGAGCGCTTAAACTGCCATTGACGCTAAGCTCGCCTTTTCTCATTTACAAGTTTCTCTATTTCATTATTGGTGACCTTTTTAAAACCAACTGGTTAATTGTTTCTTTTTGGTGTTGCCAATACAGCTGCATTAGTTATTACATCATTAAATTCTCTTATATTTTCATCAATGTCTCTTCCTGTATTTATTTTGCAATCAATATTGATGTGGATGCTGATATACTATTTTCTATACTTCAACCTGTTAGTTTTATGTGATGGTAGATAAACTTTTGGCTCAAATATCATGGGCTGTTCGTATAACTTTATTAGTACAGGAGAATGATCAGATGATAAGTCTGTACATGTATTAGCTGTCATAAGCGATCTATCTATACTTTTGACTACAGCAAAATCTATTAAGTCTGGTATTTTTTTTTATCACTGGGCCAGTTTGTCGGCTTATCAGGAGATATTATGCTTATTCATAATAGTGTAGCTGTCGTCCATTCGGATTAATAAGACGTGAGCCCCAGTACGTGTGTTTTGCGCTGTAATCTCCTCCTGCTAGAAATCTTTGAACTAGTGTTTCAAAAAAGTCTTTAAATTCGCTTTCTGTAATTTTAAAATGGGGTGGACAGAATATAGCCGTAAGGTTTAAGTCAAACCCCCGATTTTTTAGTGATGTTGTTGCAGCTTGTAACTGTGGAGTAGCATGAGATTCTAGAGCATAGTGGTTTAAACGATTTATAATCAACACTGCCGTGCCACCATGCGCTTTTCCATCCGGATGTTTTGTGATATAGAGTCTAAAACCCGGTATATTGAAATTATTTTTATTTGTTAAATGAGTTTCTGATATAAGCATCACATCTATATTTTTTTCAGACAGAAATCTGATAATCTCTAATTTATTTTGGTTAACACCGTTAGCATTCCATATACATATATTTAATAAGCTCATTTTTTACTTAATAAATTTTGCAGCATTTGATTTTGTGATTTTATTAAATCTTGGATCATGTTTTGCTTGGTAGACATAAATTGTGTCATACACTGTGTAAAATTTATAATCATAGTTTCAGTACCTCCATTTGGAGGATTTTGGGGCAGTTGTATTTGCACAGTGTTGCCTTTCACCACATTTGCATAGCTTCATTGCATATTATTATTGATAGAAGTAATAGGATTCGAACTTTTCTCTGAGGTTGCTACAATTTCATTACGGGGTGTTTGTAACATTTGGTTACGACGTGCTTGAATGCCCTGTGACAACTTCGATTTCAAATCATTATATACAGCACAACCTCTGTAGTTAGCAGTGTGATTTCCTCCACAATTGCTGAATTTTTTATTTAATTTTTCTTTTTTAAGGGTGCATTTTGAAGAGGGATGTAAATCATCACATACCACACAAATAATGCGTAGAGTGCAATATGATTTAATATGCCCATATTCTTGGTAGTTAGTACATTGTACCGGATCGTTTCTTTTATGTGGTTCTTCAACAGTTACCCTACGATGCAGCAAATATTTCAGATTATATATAGGATAGGTCTCATTTTTTTAAGTTGATTCGAATTCGGCAACAATTCAATTTTAAACATTGGCTGTGGTACTTTGTTTCTATTAAATACATTTACAACGGTTTTAATACCAGAACCGCATTCTTTCAATGCTTCTTTGACTTCACCAGAGTCTACGGCGGACTCTATACCCTTCATTACAACAACTAGGCCCTTAGAGCTCTTCAGTTGATACGAATAATAATTCTTGTCTTTATTTGACAAAAATTTAACGATTTCCATAAAACTTTTTTCAGTGTAGGACTGAATTTTTGTTTCGTCTATATTGAAACTTTTTAGGATTGACCGATGACTTTGAATGACTTAAGTTCCTTTTTATATTAACGTAGAGGTCAATGCCAGTTTGTACGGACGGGCGTTTTTTATTGGTACATGCTCACCTTGCGTTGTGATTTTCTTCATTGTCTGCGCGCTTGCTGGTACCTGCAGACTGGTTGTTGTCTGCGCATTTGTTGTTGCCCGATTGTTGTTTTCTGCTGCGTTGTTTGCTTCGTTACAATTTAATCAATTATTTTTTTGTTTTACTTTTTGCTTGATTATTATTATTTTTTGTTTTTTTTTTTTAAAGATTGCATTCACGGAGCGAGTTAAATAAACACGTCCGTACACTTTGAACACACTTTATAAAATGAAAGCTGTGATAATGTAAACAACCGCAACAACTTGCACAATTGGCAGTCTAAAAATAAAATAATAAATTCTGGCCAAGAAATATTGAAAGTACTTAAAGCTTTGGTGTACCTATGACATTAGATAATATATTATATATCTATTGCAAATATCTCAGTTGAATATAAAAACTAAGTTCTCAGCGGGCTTGCGAATTAATTTTGCCAGTGTGTTCATCCATGATATTATCATACTACTCATAAAAGACACATCGTTATATTAACTTCTCTTTTATCGACTATGTGCACCAGTAATATGCAACAATTATCATAATATTTAAGTAGCAGAATAAAATTTTATATTTCTAGTAATGCGTCGGATACATTTCTGTTAGCCTTGTCATACACTTCTTTTTCATATTTGCTGTTCCTGCAAACATTTCATGGACTATATGTATAATGTGCAATGAGACGAAGTCTCGACCATCAGCGCATGCCCTCAGAACTGCGAAACAAATTTCGCAATATTATTTTGGATTAGCAATTATTATTGCTCAGTGGGTGTAAAAAGTGAAATTTTAACTTATGTATATAGTTTTAAATGTACTAACTGTAACAGATAAAAATAAAAGGTTTAAATTTAAAAAAAATACAGCTTATTCATCAACGATTAAGTTTAAAAATCCATGTGAAGGCGAAGTAATTCACTAGCTCTTCCGACTTTGATATTTATTTTCAACGGTGAAATAATCGCATTATTTATTCAATCTTCTTTATCACTCATGTTCGTCAGAAAAAACAAACAACTGCATCAATACCCAAGTTAACTTTCTGTTTGTCACTTTTTTTCCACTTCGCTGCTGATTCACATAACTTTTATTCACATAGCTGGTTATTAGCGTCATCGTCATTTGACTACTTTTTAATTATCCGATTTTTTTCAAAAATTGTGCTCAATTCCCTATTCCTCGCAATACTGTTTGTCTCCAACATTCTTTTACTTCAGTCAATGTTCTATGCATATGTATTTTGTTCTTCTTTCGTTCAAAGAATTCCAATAGGTCTTAACTGTTGAGTCCTTGGACAGCTTATAAACATTTATATTTGTTTGTAGTACGCCTAGCTATTATTATTTTATTACATATTACAAATATGTTTATCGTCGGGAATAACATCCCAACTTTGCTATAGTTCTACATCACTTTTTAAAATTCTTGCAAACACAGAAGCTCAATCAAGCACATAAAGAAAACCCAGAAAACTATCTACAGTGGTACTATTTCACGACTAAGGCTTCTAAATGTGACTCTTCTTCTTGTATACTGGAAAACTGAAACCGCTTACGAGGTTATAGTCGAGTTAACAACAGCGCGCCAGTCGTTTCTTCTTTTCGCAAGGTGGCGCCAATTGGAGATTCCAAGCGAAGCCAGGTCCTTCTCCACTTGGTCATTCCAACGGTTTGGAGATCTTCCTCTTCCTCTGCTTTTCCCGGCAGGTATTGCGTCGAATAATTTCAGAGCTGGAGTGTTTTCGTCCATTTGGACAACATGACCTAGCCAGCGTAACCGCTGTCTCTTAATTCGCTGAACTATGTCAATGTCGTCATACATAATGGTTACCGCGCAAATTACCATAAATCTTTCCCAGAACTTTTCTCTCGAAAACTCGCAACGTCGACTCATCAGTTGTTATCATCGTCCATGCCTCTGCACCATATAGCAGGACGGGAATTAGGAGCGACTTATAGAGTTTGGCTTTTGTTCGTCGAGAGAGGACTTTACTTCTCAATTGCCTACTCAGTCCGAAGTAGCACCTGTTGGCAAGAGTTATCCTGCGTTAGATTTCCAAGATGACATTGTTGGCGGTATTTTTGTTGGTTCCCAAATATACGAAATTATCTACATCTTCAAAGTTGTGACTGTCAACAGTGACGTGAGAGCCAAGTCGCGAGTGCGAGGGTTGTTTGTTTGATGACAGGAGATATTGCCTATCTAAATATGATTAATATTATATTAATTTTAACAACCCTCTATTGCAACACACTACATATGCATGTACATCTTTTTAATAAATATGTATGTTATATAATAAAAGAATAACCATGTATATCTAGTTCGAGGGCAAAGCCAGCTCTATAGTTGCGCATGATTTGGTCGGCAATAAAATCGATGAACCATTACGCAATTATCAAGCATCATTGAAAAAGAACTAAAGTAGACAAATAGCACTCCTCTTTGAAGAGCACTAACACTTAGACGAACACACCTCTCGGCATGCAATAAATTTGCATTCACATTTCTGCATTTAGTTACAAAAGGTAAAATAACCACACTTTCAGACTAAAGGATTAAATACATATCATTTATTACTTCCCTTATTGAGTGACACGACGTATACGTAACAACTTTTGAATGAACAGAAATCACTGAATACAAAGCAAAACTTCAACCAGAAAGATCACCTAGAAGAGAATGTCTCAGTCATTTAGTAAGTTATTTAGCACTTGAGTAAGTGGAGTATCTCAAACGGCATTTGTAAGGCCTGTAGCTCTCGGTTATTTACACTTTAATGTGCGAAATGCGAGTTGCAATTGTTTTACTTTGTATGCTATTCCAAAAGCCCACCAAGGCACATACAAATACTTAATTTCAACCTGTGAAAAATACGTGTTCCGTGACTGCGACACGCTCTGTATAATTGTTCATTTGTGTTGCACTTGTGCAAATACAAGTTGTAATTAATTTCAGTAAATTTATAAGAATTTTTTAAATTATTGGTGTGCTAAATGCAACAACTATTAACGCTATGCTTTTGTTATTTCTTTTTTTTTGTAGTGACTCTTTAATTTAGTATAGAGCTCCGCAAAAGTTATGCTACTGACTAGAGAACAATGTATTTGTATTTGTATTATATTTACATTATTTCTGTATTCTTAATGCATTTACATATAATATTTCCAGCATAATTCCTCTGCCTTTGTCGTTGTACTTAGTATCTCTTCAATTAAAAGTTGCTTATTTTGA
Organism: Bactrocera tryoni; assembly: GCF_016617805.1. Classification (NCBI taxonomy): domain Eukaryota; kingdom Metazoa; phylum Arthropoda; class Insecta; order Diptera; family Tephritidae; genus Bactrocera; species Bactrocera tryoni. The sequence continues at coordinate 56,121,913 of NC_052500.1, read as the reverse complement.
AACAACTTTATGTGTACATATGTGGATGAGCCATCATATAAACATATAACAGTTAGCCATAGTATAAGCTCTCTAAAGTATGAAAATAGTAAACTTTTGTAATTTTGAAATACGTGCAAAAAACATTTTTCTGTGTTCTGTTAAACTGGAAACATTCTTTCTTTTAAAAATCGGCTGCTACTCTAAGTGTATCGTAGACGTCCTGTCTCTGTTAAGGTAATGTTTTCTTCTTGAACAACACCAACATAATTAATGATAAAATTATAAAGACTTAAATTATTATGTAACCTAAAATTATATTATTGCTAGTTCATCACCTCTTCATCTCTTTTACGCTTAAGATATACACATATCAAACAAGCATGTTATTTAAGAAAACTTTCAAACTTGAAAAAATAAAAATACTGCTATAAACTCTAACGTATACAAATAACCACGATTCTCTGAGGTTACGATAGCCAAATATGGACACTTTAAAATAGCTTAGCATTATAAAATACATCGTCCCACTGTTCCCTTACACCGAGTTTCCGATGAATGCTCTGAGAGAAAATCGTTCGGCTGTCTGTTGTCATTGCAGGTTCTCGACGTCGAATCTTCCTTGTGCTTGTTGGCGTGCGTTTTTTGTTACACAGAGGCGGTGATTGTTGTGTCCTTTTAATAACGGGGGCTTTTTTAAGTTGCGGGTCTCAAACGCAGCGCACAACCTTTGGGAAAGATGAGTAGCCTTCTCTCTTTAGCTTGCCGTCAAATGGATGTTTTTTGGCTACACAGAGGATATTTGATCTAAGACTGGAAGTCGTGAGCTGCCTGAACCATATATAAAATAATCGTTTCTTGCCATTCGCATTCGAGCTCTATTCACGCTCAGAGAATTTTTGTTACTTTCGTGATCTTCCACACATAGATTCGTCGTATTTAAATATTTTGCAGTTTTCTTGAGAGCCGATTTGGGCCTTAAGGAAGCTTCGTTTTACAAACTGCTTCCCAGTTAATAGTTTAATAGGGTTGTTAAAAACTTTTTTGTTCAAGGTATAATAACAGGAAAACTTTAAGCAGCTTAATAAAAATTTGGTTAGTATTAAATTTAACATAATGAATAACTGAGGATTCTGAAAAGCGCCGTGCATAGGTACACCTTTATCAAAATTTTTAAGACTTCTCCATAAATGTATATTTTGCATATCTATAAAATTCTTTTACAACATATAACAGCTTTTACGCGTCAAATACTGAGTTGTAATTATGGAGGATGGAGTCAGGTGTAGCAGTTCACGCAAGTGAGGAAAGTTCTCTGGTCGCCATTCACTTGGGAGTGGCCAGAAACGATTCTTTTACACATGGCTCAAGCAGCTCACGACTTCCGGTCTTTGACCAAGTATCCTCTGGGTAGCCTAAGAACATCCGTTCCAAGGCGAGCTGTAGTAAGAAGGCGAAACATCCCCTACATAGGGTTGCGCGGTGGGTTTGGGACCCGCCACGAAAAAAACTCTACCAGCTTCCACGAGGAAACATCCCAAATGGGTTGAGGCCGATCGACTTCGCCGGGGCCCGAAATATGGTTATCTATGGTACTAGATTCCAGCACAAGAAAATTCATCAAGCTATCTGGCTGTCTCCTAATCGAAAAGCCAACAACCAGATCGATCATGTTGTGATAGACGGAAGACACGTCTCTAGTGTTCTAGACGTGCGCTCCGAGGTCCTAACATCGACTCGGACCACACTATCTTGTTGCAGCCAAGATTCACACCCGCCTCTGTGCAGCCAAGGTTCGACGTCGAGAAGCTGCAATCACAACAGACAGTCGAACGATTTTCTACTCGGCTTGCACTCTTGCTCTCTGAGAGCACTCGTCAACAACTCGGTATAAGGGAACTGTGGGACGGCATTTCAAACTCCTTACGCACAGCTGCTTCCGAAACCATTGGTCTTCGGAAAATGCAAAAGAACAGCTGGATGGGGAGTTCCGTGTGGCAGAGCATACTTAAATTATGGAGGGAACACTTCTCCAGCCAGCTGAATGGCAGTGAAAGTACAACACTAGGAGAAGGAGAACCCGATTCCCAACCGATGTCGATGGAGAAGACGTTCCATTGCTCGACCGTGAAGAAGTTCGAGTAGCACTTACCCGCCTGAAGAACAACAAATCGGCGGGGGCCGATGGATTACCGGCCGAGCTATCCAAACGTGATGATATTGATATCAACGACCCCAACATCCGCGCCGTTAGTTCTGCTTTCTGCAGACTGGACAACGAAGCAGAGCAAATGGGTCTGGCAGTAAAAGAGGGCAAGACGAAATATCTCCTGTCATCAAACAAACAGTCGTCGCACTCGCGACTTGGCTCTCACGTCACTGTTGACAGTCACAACTTTGAAGATGTAGATAATTTCGTATATTTGGGAACCAACATAAACACCGCCAACAATGTCATCTTGGAAATCTAACGCAGGATAACTCTTGCCAACAGGTGCTACTTCGGACTGAGTAGGCAATTGAAAAGTAAAGTCCTCTCTCGATGAACAAAAGCCAAACTCTATAAGTCGCTCCTAATTCCCGTCCTGCTATATGGTGCAGAGGCTTGGACGATGACAGCAACCGATGACTCAACGTTACGAATTTGCGAACGAAAGGTTCTGGGAAAGATTTATGGTCCTTTGCGCATTTGCCACGGCGAATATCGCATTCGATGGAACGATGAGCTGTACGAGATATACGACGACATTGACATAGTTCAGCGAATTAAAAGACAGCGGCTACGCTGGCTAGGTCATGGACGAAAACACTCCAGCTCTGAAAGTATTCGACGTAGTACCCGCTGGGGGAAGCAGAGGAAGACCTCCACTCCGTTGGAAGGACCAAGTGAAGAAGGACCTGGCTACGCTTGGAATATCCAATTGGCGTCACGTAGCGAAAAGAAGAAACGACTGGCGCGCTGTTGTTAACTCGGTTATAATCGCGTAAGCGGTGTCTACGCCAATTAAGAAGAAGAAGAATGTTGATTATGGGAGTTTGCTAAATAGTTCACTTTCGAAGCTGCCAAAATCGTGACCACAAAAGCAATGTTGCTCATACCTTTTTCCGTAACTTTTTGCTATGCTAACAGTCATATACCGTCACACCGTTATTGATATATTCTTTGTTTACTTGAACTTCGAACGCCTTTGCAGCACGTAGATTGTAAAAATGTTTCTTGTTTTGTGAAGAACAAAAAAAGTTTGGTTGCCTGCTGCTTGGCACAATCTGTCTATCGACATTTTTATGCAACACAGGCAATATATAGAACGACATGTTCTTGACTTCAGTTATTGAATTTTCATTAAATTTACCGTAGCAGGAGGCGCGACAGTAACAGTGAATATTTCTGGATATTTTGTGTATAACAGTTGTATCACTATAAACTATAAGTGTTAGTATATTTGATACATTAACAGTCTAATAGCAATGATAGCGATGGAGGCTATGTCTATGGTAATATATGTATTATAAAGCAGACACAAGGTTTCTTCCAAGAAAATTGCATTTCTGCTTCGCTGCACAAATTTTCAAGAAATGTATATAATAGCCAAAATTAAACGTGGGAATGTTTATGAAACGCCGTAATGGAACTGTAAGAAATGCCTGTAACGCCGTAAAAAGATTGCATATCTATGCAGGCAACGAATGCAAAAACGTTTAGCATTGGGCAAAAAGTGCTTCTAGCAGCAAGAATAAGTTAATTTGCAGAAAGTTGTTAATAACTAAAAAATTATGTATGAATATGTATATTTATACATAAATATGTTTCCACATGAAGGTTTGCACCCATGCTACTTTTACTTAGTTAGTTTAAGGTGCATTAGCACAATTTATTAGCCTTAATGCGCATGAACCGACCTTGGTGCTTGACTTGCCTTTAATCATGGGAATAATAAATATCACTATAAACTCCACAAAGTTAAGCGACTGTTGCAGAATCGAGTGGTACAGAATATGTATGGGTAGATGAAAACACGTTGAAAGAAACTGGAACGAAGAAAAGCAAGAAGACAACAAACACGTCATTTGAACTTAAGTGACTTTCTGCATAGCAAAAACAAAAAAGGAATGAAAACGTGACCAGGTTGACATTAATTCATGGGAGCTAAAAACCAGCTAGAAAGGGTAATCAAGTATATGTAAGTGCTGACTACTAGTCAGCTTCTGTGTGCGAGCATTTTCGCCAACACTTCTACTATATTCTTTCATAAGAAAATTACGAAAAAACTGGCATTCCCAAATTTGTACGTAAACTTGGTAAGGTCGTACTGCAGCTACTTTAGGTAATTGTAGTCTAACGAGATTTGTTCAAAAGGGGTCGCGTAATCCTTAAGAAAGTGTCTATTTATTCTAGAATACATATTTTGTCTCCCTCAAAGTCCCAGATATCCTTATGTGGTCAAAAAGTAGAAACGCCTTTTATTTAAATTTCGCACGAAAACCCAATTGTTGATTTTTTTTTCTAGGTTGGTATGACTGTCAATAATATTTTAGATAAATGTCACATCAAAATCATTAGTGTTTATCATGCGCTTGTCTTTGTGAAGATCCTAAAGTGCATTCGGCGATTTTTACGATGAGTAAAATTATCCAACTAAGCAGTTCCATTAAATTTTCTGGTGCCGAAACGTTCAGAATATTGAAAAAGGCCTTCAGTGATAATTTTTTGTCGCGTTAAAGTGTTTTTGTTTGATACAATTCACCTAAAGAGCCATCAGAATTAACTGATGATCAACACGTTAATAAAATAAAAGAAGTGGTGCTTGAAAATCGACGACTGACAGTGTTGGGCTTTTACTGGCATCATTGGAATATCAGAAGGTTCTTCTTAATTGGGGTAGACACCGCTTACGCGATTATAGCTGAGTTAACAACAGCGCGCCAGTCGTTTCTTCTTTTCGCTACGCGGCGCCAATTGCATATTCCAAGCGTAGCCAGGTCCTTCTCCACTTGGTCCTTCCAACGGAGTAGAGGTCTTCCTCTTCCTCTGCTTCCCCCGGCGGGTACTGCGTCGAATACTTTCAGAGCTGGAGTGTTTTCGTCCATCCGGACAACATGACCTAGCCAGCGTAGCCGCTGTCTTTTAATTCGCTGAACTATGTCAATGTCGTCGTATATCTCGTACAGCTCATCGTTCCATCGAATGCGATATTCGCCGTGGCCAATGCGCAAATTACCATAAATCTTTCGCAGAATTTTTCTCTCGAAAACTCGTAACGTTGACTCATCGGTTGCTGTCATCGCCCAAGTCTCTGCACCATATAGCAGGGCGGGAGTTATGAGCGAATTATAGAGTTTAACTTTTGTTCATCGAGAGAGGACTTTACTTTTCAATTACCTACTCAGTCCTGTTGGCAGGAGCAATCCTGCGTTGAATTTCCAGGCTGACATTGTTGGTGGTGTTTACGCTGGTTCCAAGATAGACGAAATTATCTACAGCTTCAAAGTTATGACTGTCAACAGTGACGTGAGAGCCAAGCCGCGAGTGCGACGACTGTTTGTTTGATGACAGGATGTATTTCGTCTTGCCCTCTTTTACTGCCAGACCCATTTGCTCTGCTTCCTTGTCCAGTCTGCAGAAAGCAGAACTAACGGCGCGGATGTTGGGGTCGTTGATATCAATATCATCGGCATACGCCAGCAGCTGTACACTCTTATAGAAGATGGTACCTTCTATTCGCACTTCTTCATGGTCGGGCAATGGAACATCTGCTCTATCGTCATCGATTGGGGAATTGGGTTCGCCTTCTCCTGGCGTTGTGCGTGCACTGCCGCAGGCTGGAGAAGTGTTCCTCCATAATTTAAGTATGCTCTGGGCATCGGTCACTAGATCACCTTTGGGGGTTCTACAGGAATACGCTCCGGTCTTGAAACCTTCCGTAAACCGCCGCATTTTTTCGTCGAATTTTCGAGCATTACCCCTGTCGCCAGCTTATCAAGCTCTTCGTACTCACGCATTTCGGCCTCTTTCTTCTTCTGTCTACAAATGCGTCTCGCTTCCCTCTTCAACTCTCGGTATCTATCCCATCCCGCACGTGTAGTGGTCGATCGTAACGTTGCGAGGTAGGCAGCCTGTTCTCTCCGCTGCGACACGGCACTCCTCGTCGTACCAGCTGTTCTTTTGCACTTTCCGAAAACCAATGGTTTCGGTTGCAGCTGTACGTGAGGAGTTTGAAATGCCGTCCCACAGTTCTCTCAGAGAGCAGGAGTGCAAGCCGAGTAGAAAATCGTTCGGCTGTCTGTTGTGATTGCAGCTTCTCGACGTCGAACCTTCCTTGTGTTTGGTGGCGTGCGTTTTTTGCTGCACAGAGGCGGGTGCGAATTTTAGCTGCAACAAGATAGTGGTCCGAGTCGATGTTAGGACCTCGGAGCGCACGCACATCTAAAACACTGGGGATGTGTCTTCCGTCTATCACAACATGATCGATCTGGTTGGTAGTTTTTCGTGGAGGCTGAATGTACCCACCGTAGTGCCAAAGATACCTTCTTTACCCACCCTTGCGTTAAAGCCGACAAGCACGATTTTGACATCGTGTCGGGGGCACCTCTCATAAGTGCGTTGCAGGCACTCATAAAAGACATCTTTGTTCACATCGTCCTTCTCTTCCGTCGGCGCTGAGGCGCAAATCAGCGATATGTTGAAGAACCTCGCTTTGATGTGGATTGTGGCTAGACGTTCATTCACCGGAGTGAATGATAGTACTCGGCGACGGAGTCTCTCTCCCCCCACGAATCTAACACCAAACTTGCGCTCGTTTATATGGCCACTGTAGTAAATGTCACAAGGACCTACAGGTCTCTGTCCTTGTCCCGTCCATCGCATTTCTTTGACGGCGGTGATGTCAGCCTTTATTTTTGCTAGGACATCAACCAGCTGGGCAGCGGCACCTTCCCAATTAAGGGACCGGACATTCCAGGTGCATGCCCTCAAATCGTAGTCCTTATTTCGTTTGCCATGGTCGTCATCAAAAGGGGGGTCTCTCATCCGAGGCTGTTTTTTCTTTTTCATTGGTACTGATTTTTACGTGGCGGGTTCCAAACCCAGCGCACAACCCTATGTAGGGAATGTTTTGCCTTCTCACATTAGCTCGCCTTCGAACGGATGTTCTTAGGCTACCCAGAGGATACTTGGTCAAAGACCGGAAGTAGTGAGCTGCTTGAGCCATGTGTAAAAGAATCGTTTCTGGCCACTCCCAAGTGAATGGCAATCAGAGAACTTTCCTCACTTGCGTGAACTTCTACATATGACTCCATCCTCCAGTGAAAACCTTTTTGAAAGATTACTTGGGCCTAATAGCGTTGAAGGATGGCAGCTTTAATCTGCCAATTTTAATCTTTTGTGAATGACAAACCAGCAGCTGTTTTTTACATTTTCAATCATAAAACAAAAAGTTTAATGTTTCTGTTTTTTATAATAATAAATGGTTTTGAAAAAATTGTTCAGCTAACAACCGCAATGTTTAACTCCTTTCCATTTTCATTGAAAATATTATAAAAATGACAACCAGCTGTTTACGTGAGTTTCAAACTCGTATAAATGCCGTCTGTCAAGGCTATAAGAAAAGGGAAAAACAGCGTCACATCTGCGAAGCAATGCTTTCCAACTTCTAGGATATCATGAAACGTATAAGTACTTGCAATGAGTCTTGGAAACAGACGATGAATCGGCCGAATATCGTAGCAAAAGTAAGCCGAAGCCGAAAAAACAGCGTCAAAGCAGGTCAAAAATTATGAATATGTTAACAGTTTTATTCGATTATAGAGTGGTGCATCATGAATTCCTTCCTATCGAACAAAAGGATAAGAAAGAATAGTATTTGAGTGTTATCCGTCGTTTGTGCAAAGGTATTCGTAAAAAAAAGGCCGGAATTATGGAACTCTTTTCTTTCCTCTTGTACCACAAAAATGCACCGTCCCATGCTGTATTGATTCTTAGTGAGATTTTTGCCATAATTTCAACAATATTTGTGTCGCAACCACCGTATTCACCTGGTTTCTCTCCGTGTGACTTATACCTGTTCAGCAAACTCGAACGACCGCTCCAGGAAAACCGGTTTGAATAGATACGCACAGTGAAGGCTATTTCCGAAATTGACCTTAAGAACTGTGGCCAAGAGGTATTAATTTAAGGGGACATAGATTTTGAAGAATAAGTTAAGAATTTCAAAATTGTGAACAAGGTCTTACTATTTTGTGTTCATAGTAGTATGTACACATAGACGGGCGGACAAGCGGACATAGCAAAATTTCCCAGCCAACTTATTATGTCAAAATTTCGACACTTCAGTTACTGCATAGTTGGAAAAACAATTTAGGAAATGTAAAGAGTTTAACATCATTTTTATAGTGAAGTTTCGCGCTGCAAGAGCAAGAAAGAACATTAGTACAGCTTACTTTGGTGTC
>NC_052500.1:56061828-56113389 GCF_016617805.1 Bactrocera tryoni | reverse complement strand
GTTATCAAAAGGAACGTTACGACTCGCACTACAAATCCATGCTTTGGAATTTTCACAAAAAATAACTTTTATGTGACTTTTTAACCGAAATCATAAGGTGGCCGAGAATTCCCCCTACCGTAAATAGACTGGACATGCTTCGTCATTCCACTTCCGATTCCATAATCTGTTTCCAGTCGATTTTATGTAAAGTCTTTCGATGATTGGAAAAACCGTTGGCATAAGTGTATTACAACCGATGGCGATTACTTTGAAAGAATAAAAAAATATTGATGAATAATTAAATGTTTTACCTTTTGTTACAATCCAGCTAATTTGCTTTTCGAGTTCGAATTTCTTTCATCCATGTAAAACTGTTCGTAATATGAAATTCTTCTTCTTCTTAATTGGCGAAGACACCATTTACGCGATTATAGCCGAGTTAACAACAACGCGCCAGTCGTTTCTTCTTTTCGCTACGTGGCGCCAATTGGATATTCCATGCGAAGACAGGTCGTTCTCCACCTGGTACTTCCAACGGAGTGGAGGTCTTCCTATTCCTCTGCTTCTCCGGTGGGTACTGCGTCGAATACTCTCAAAGCTTGAGTGTTTTCATCCATTCGAAAGACATGACTTGGCCAGCGTAATTAACTCGCTGAACTATGTATGTATGTCAATGTCGTCGTATATAGCGTACACCTCATCGTTCCCTAGACTACGGTATTCGCCGTTGCCAACACGCAAAGAACCATAAATCTTCCGCAGAACCTTTCTCTCGAAAACTCGTAACGTCGACTCATCGGTTGCTGTCATCGCCCAAGCCTCTGCACCATATATCAGGACGGGAATTATGAGCGACTTATAGAGTTTGGCTTTTGTTCGTCGAGAGAGTACTTTACTTTTCAATTGCCTACTCAGTCCGAAGTAGCACCTGTTGGCAAGAGCAATCCTGCGTTGGATTTCCAGACTGACATTATTGGTGATGTTAATACTGGTTCCAAAATAGACGAAATTACCTACAAGTTCGAAGTTATGACTGTCAACAGTGACGTAAGAGCCAAGTTGCGAGTGCGACGACTGTTTGCTTGATGATTTCGTCTTGCCCTTGTTCACTGCCAACCCCATTTGTTTTGCTTCCTTGTCCAGTCTGGAAAAAGCAGAACTAACGGCGCGGGTGTTCTTCTCGATTAAGTTCTGCAGCTCGATTAAGTTCTGCAGCTCGAATAATTTTCTACAGCAGCAGATTGAAGAAGGCGCACGATAGGGAGTCGCCTTGTCTGAAACCTCGTTTGGTATCGAACGGCTCGGAGAGGTCCTACCCGATCCTGACAGAGCTTTTCGTGTTGCTAAACGTCAGCTTACGTAGCCGTATTAGTTTTGCGGGGATACCAAATTAAGACATCGCGGCATTAAGGCAGCTCCTTCTCGTTTTTGAAATCAACGAAGAGGTGGTGTGTGTCGATTCTCCTTTCACGGGTCTTTACTGGTCGGTTGTTGATTTGCCAGGTCTAAAGCCACACTGATAAGGTCCAATCAGTTTGTTGACGGTGGGCTTTAATCTTTCACACAATACGCTCGATGGAACCTTAAATGCGATGTTGAGGAGGCTTATCCCACGGTAGTTGGCGCAGATTGTGGGGTCCCATTTTTTATGGATTGGGCAGAGCACACTTAAAATCCAATTGATGGGCATGCTTTCGTCCGACTATATTTTACAAAGAAGCTGATGCATGCTCCTTATCAGTTCTTCGCCGCCGTGTTTGAATAGCTTGGCCCCCGCCTTTTTGTTGTTCTTCAAGCGGGCAATTGCTATTCGAACTTCTTCATGGTCGGGTAATGGAACGTCTGCTCCATCATCATCGATTGGGGAATCGGGTTCGCCTTCTCCTGGTGTTGTGCATTCGCTGCCATTCAGCAGGTTGGAGAAGTGTTCCCTCCATAATTTAAGTATGCTCTGGGCATCGGTGACTAGATCACCTTTGGGGTTTCTACAAGAGTATGCTCCGGTCTTGAAACCTTCTGTAAGTCGCCGCATTTTTTCGTAGAATTTTCGAGAATTACCCCTGTCGGCCAGTTTATCAAGCTCTTCGTACTCATGCATTTCACTCCTCGTCGTACCAGCTGTTCTTTTGCTCTTTCCGAAAACCAATGGTTTCGGTTGCAGCTGTACGTAAGGAGTTTGAAATGCCGTCCCACAGTTCCCTTATACCGAGTTGTTGACAAGTGCTTTCAGAGAGCAGGAGTGCAAGCCGAGTGGAAAATCGTTCGGCTGTCTGTTGTGATTGCAGCTTCTCGACGTCGAACCTTCCTTGTGTTTGTTGGCGTGCGTTTTTTGTTGCACAGAGGCGAGTGCGAATCTTAGCTGCAACAAGATAGTGGTCCGAGTCGATGTTAGGACCTCGGAGCGCACGCACATCTAAAACACTGGAGACGTGTCTTCCATCTATCACAACATGATCGATCTGGTTGGTAGTTTTTCGATCCGGAGACAGCCAGGTAGCTTGATGAATCTTCTTATGCCTCAACCCATTCGGGGATGTTTCCTCGTGGAGGCTGAATTTACCGACTGTAGTGCCAAATATACCTTCTTTGCCCACCCTGGCGTTAAAGTCGCTAAGCACGATTTTGACATCGTGGCAGGGGCAACTCTCATAAGCGCATTCCAAGCACTCATAGAGGGCATCTTTGGTCACATCGTGCTTCTTTTCCATCGGGGCGTGGGCGCAAATGAGCGATATGTTTAAGAACCTCGCTTTGATGCGGATTGTGGCTAGACGTTCATTTACCGGAGTGAATGACAGGACTCGGCGACGGGGTCTCTCTCCCATCACGAATCTAACCCCAAACTTGCACTTTTTTATATGGCCACTGTAGTAAATGTCACAAGGACCTACTCGTCTCTGTCCTTGTCCCGTCCATCGCATTTCTTGGACGGCGGTGATGTCAGCCTTTATTTTCACGAGGACATCAACCAGCTGGGCAACGGCACCTTCCCAATTAAGGGACTGGACATTCCAGGTACATGCCCTAATATCGTCGTCCTAATTTCGTTTGCCATGGTCGTCATCAAAAGAGGGGTTTCTCGTCCGAGGCTGTTTGTAAGTTTTCATTGGTATAGCTTTTTACGTGGCGGGTTCCAAACCCAGCGCACAACCCTATGTAGGGGATGTTTCGCCTTCTCACTATAGCTCGGATTAATTTGGATGTTCTTAGGCTACCCAGAGGATACTTGGTCAAAGATCGGAAGTTGTGAGCTGCTTGAGCCATGTGTAAAAGAATCGTTTCTGGCCACTCCCAAGTGAATGGCGATCAGAGAACTTTCCTCACTTGCGTGAACTTCTACACATGAATCCATCCCCCAATAATTTAAGCAATCTATTAAAGAATATTAGTACCATTTTTGATCAGTTCTTTATCTGAATAAAAATTTGACGAAAATTATACAAGTATACTTCATATTCGACCCCTTTCACAAATAATTTTTTTTATCGATTCTATATTTTCTCTGAAGAAACGAAGAACATTTCTCTTAAGGGCCTCTAGCTAAGCTCACTTTTCATTAAGCAACACTTGCAGAAAAGCAAACCAAATACGGTGACCGATGAAAAAGCTTGGAAAGAAAACTTTGCTTTGATTGCCACTAAACTTTGTTGACCAGTTATTGTTGTTTTGAAACCAATAGGGGGTAGGTCATAAGTGAGGTAAGCGCACATACATACTGTTATATGCGCAAATCTGTGATTGCGCATAAAACCTGAAAAAAGCGGGCGGTAAATTAAAAGGATTCCACGTGACATACGTGGCGTATACGTAACTTTTGCAAATAGTGATATAAGTATGCAACTTACGAGAATATTTGCGAATATTTGAAAGAAACGCCAACAAGCAAACAACCAAGAAAAACTGTAAATAAGCGCTAATTGAACGCTTATATTAGTAAAAAGATATCGGAGAACAATATCAAAATTGATTATTTTTATACTCTCGCAACAAAGTTGATAAGGAGAGTATTATAGTTTTGTTCACATAACGGTTGTTTGTAAGTCCTAAAACTAAAAGAGTCAGATATAGGGTTATATATACTAAAGTGATCAGGGTGACAAGTAGAGTTTAAATCCGGATGTCTGTCCGCCCGTCCGTCCGTGCAAGCTGTAACTTGAGTAAAAATTGATATATCATAATGAAACTTGGTACACGTATTTCTTGGCTCCATAAGAAGGTTACGTTCGAAGATGGGCAAAATCGGCCCACTGCCACGCCCACAAAATGGCGGAAACCGAAAACCTATAAAGTGTCATAACTAAGCCATAAATAAAGATATTAAAATGAAATTTGGCACAAAGGATCGCATTAGGGAGGGGCATATTTGGACGTAATTTTTTTTGGGAAAGTGGGCGTGGCCCCTCCCCCTACTAAGTTTTTTCTACATATCTCGGAAACTACTATAGCTATGTCAACCAAACTCTACAGAGTCGCTTTCTTCAGGCATATCCATATACAGTTCAAAAATGGAAGAAATTGGATAATAACCACGCCCACCTCCCATACAAAGGTTATGTTGAAAATCACTAAAAGTGCGTTAACCGATTAACAAAAAACGTCAGAAACACTAAATTTTACGGAAGAAATGGCAGAAGCAAGCTGCATCCATGCTTTTTTAAAAATTGGAAATGGTCGTGGCGTGGCCTGTTATGGACCAAAAACCATATCTCAGGAACTACTAGACCGATTTCAATGAAATTCGGTATATAATATTTACTTTAAGCGATCACTTCCCCATTGTACTAAAATTGCACCTAGGCTCAACAACTAAAAACCACAAACTAAATAAGGATTCAAAACAGATTACGCTGATTGGGAGAAGCTTCAGACACATTGAGAGATAAATGGCAATAAAACCCCAATATCTGACAACCCTCACCAAGAAAGTGCAAGGTTAACAAAAATTATCCGTTCAGCAGCGAATGTTAGCATTCCTCATACAAAGCCAACAGCAAGTACAAAGAGTGTTCCTTGGTGGAATAAAGAAATCGCTGAATTGCGGGCAAAAAAACAGACAGCTTGGTATGAATACAAACGCGCTCGATCACTAGTCAACTTAATATCTTTCAGGAAAGCCAATGCTCTTTTCCGTCGTTCCGCGAAACAGGCCAAGCGTAAATGTTTTCAGGATTTCACAAGCAAAATAAATCCTTCGTCTACTCCTAAGTTAATATGGAACGCTTTAAAAAAATTTTCTGGAGTGCCTAGAAATCTAACCATTCAATGCGTAAAGGGGCCAACAGGTTTGGTAACCAATCCATCCGATTTTTCCGAGTTATTTGCAAACCACTATTCTGAAACAAGCTCAGATATTTCATTCAGCACACAGTTTCAAACCTCTAAAACCACCACACTGTCCGACACTTCCTACTCTGTCTCCCCTCTTTCTTTTTGTGCTAAACAAATAGATACCAGCATTTCACTGTCTGAATTCGAGTTCGTTGCATCTACCGTTAAGGGTAAGTCCCCGGGGCAAGATAAAATTTCTTATCCAATTATCAGACATATGCCAAAAAGCCTCAAGCTCCGATTGGTAAGGCTTTATAACAAAATTTTCAATACTGGTGTCTACCCCCAATTTTGGAAAACGTCCTGTGTCATACCAATACTTAAACCACACAAATCCTCCGATGAACTTGCTAACTATAGGCCGATCTCCCTCCTTTCATGTATGGGCAAAATTTTGGAAAAGATCGTGGCTAACCGCTTGATGTGGTATGCTCAGCGAAACAAGTTCATATCACCGAATCAAGTCGCCTACAAAAAAGGTCAAGGCACGTTAGATGCTTTAATCCAACTAGACTACTTCATTACTAACGCTTTGTCCAGCAAAAACCACGTGTCCGTACTTTCTCTGGACTTTCACAGAGCTTTCGACAAAATTGGAGCCCTTATTATTATTCGACAACTAAGAAAATGGAAAATAGGCCAGCATATGATACGTTTTATTACTAACTTTCTCACAAACAGAAAACTCAAAGTCAACGTAAATGGTTTTCTTTCTTCAACACTCCCGCTTTCTAATGGTACGCCGCAAGGCTCACCTCTTTCAGCCCTCCTTTTTATCATTGCTTTCGATGATATTAGTAGGATGATAATAAATTACAAAGGAGTTGAGCACCAGATCTATGCTGACGATGTCCTAATCTACACAAAAGTCTCTGACGTTAATTTATTTACTAATATACTCGCCAGAATTGAGACTTGGTGACTGGAGTCTGATGCTTCACTTTCCTTAGACAAAACACATATCCTTCATGTATGTAGGAAGCAAAATTGCAACGGTATTTCACTAACCCACAACCAAACTAACATCGAGTGTGAAACACAGCTGAAAATACTAGGATTAATTTTTGACTCTAATTATAACTTTAATGCTCACTGTAAATATGTCAGAAACTCGTTAATGTCACGATTAAATATTGTTAAATATATCTCGTCTAAGCATTCATTTATTCATCCGAACACACTAGTCAATGTTGTCAGATCTTTGCTAACTTCAAAAATAGATTATGGGCTCCCCATCTATGGCAATTGCTCCAAAAGCGGTATCAACCTTTTAAATGCACCTTACCATTGCGCAATACGGCGAAGTCTCCGGGCCTTTCCAACCTCGCCAATAAAAACGATAATGGCTGAATCTGGTTTACCAACTATTCAAAATAAAATTATAGATTCTTCGCTTCAAATTCTTGCGAAAACGGCTGAGAACACCAACCCATTACTAAATACAACTATCACCCATGCCACGAAAAAAATAAAAATTCCAAGAATACAATCGGCTATTTCGAGATGCTTAAGTTTCGCTGCAGAAAATAATATTTTACGTAACGCAACCCGCAAATTCACCACTCGACATCCTCCCTGTCTGATCAATGATAAAATACTTCAGAATAAGCTTATGTTTTTGTCCAAGCAAAACACACCAAACGAAGTCTTTCAACAAACCTTTGCTGAACTGGAATCTAATTACACAAATAATGGCTGGAAGTTATTGTTTACGGATGGCTCCAAGTCCACCGATTCCACTTCGTTAGCAGTTGTCACTGCCACAGGAGAAATTATTTGCAATTGGCTTCTTCCCTCAACGACCTCTGTATTTACCGCTGAAGGATCTGCTATCCTTCATGCAGTTAATTACGCAAAAAAGACTAAAGGAAAGTTCCTCATCTGTACAGACAGCAAATCGTGTATATCTGCAATAACGTCTCCTTCAAATCGCAATCCCATAATAGAAGTTATCAGAGACCCCCTCAGAAAATCCAAGTAATGTGGATGCCTGGTCATGCTGGTATTACAGGCAACCACTTTGCAGACCTCGCTGCGAAAAATGTAGCCAGGACTCCTGCCTTAACATACTACGTCTCATCCAAGCAAGACATTCTTAACCTTATTAAGCACAAAAGGCATAAAAAAAAACGCAAGCGAATGGAAAACATTTAAACATCACTACGCGGTCATAAACCCAGCCAGAAATCGTATAATCTACTCGTCAACAGTTCCAACTAGCGCAATGAAGACATATACTCGATTAAGGATTGGACACACCATCATAACACACGCCCACCTACTATCGGGTAAAAGCCCATCCATTTGCCCCCTTTGCGATGACACCGCTTCTATCAAACACTTACTTACACTCTGTCCGATGCTTCACTCAACAGCCCACAACTCTGGCAACATTGATCTCATAAAACTACTAAGTGAACCTTCAGAAAAAAACGTGATGATTGTATATAGATTCTTAAAAACCAACGATTTGTTGAAATATATTTAAGCAACTTACATCTTTACTAACCCTTAGCAAATAGAATTTTTCACCTAGTTATAATTACAAGACGGCTGAAGGCCTCGTAGCCAGTGCTGCGTTTATGTATTTATATAATAAAACTCCTTTTGTTATATGAATTATTATAAATAAATAAAATAAATAAATATTTACTTAACACCCTGATGACATGAACGAAATATATCGGTTCACAACCACGGTTCACAACCACGCCTTCTTTCAATATAACACTATTTTGAATTCCATCTGATGCCTTCTCTGTATAATACATACATTAGGAACCAATGATGATAGCGGAATAAAACTTTACACAAATACGGTATTTGAAAAATATGTAAATGGCGGATAATGAAATCTCGATTATCACTTTATCATGCGAGAGTATAAAATGTTCGGTGACATCCGAACTTAGCCCTTCCTTACTTGTTTTATTTGCTCTGACGACATTGAAAATGAAACGACTACAACAGAAAAATGAAGTCTTGCTCGAACGCTCAAAGATACGTTAAAACTATTTTTATTAGTCATTAGAGCTGATTACGACTTGAGAGGCTGTCATTAAAGTCAGTTAACTAGCTTTTGAGTATGTCGAATATTTTAGCAAGCTTTGTTGGTGCTTCGGCTTCAATGCTTGAACAAGTTAGATTTTGTAAGCCCTAAAATGCAGATCCGTCCCAAAATCTTCCATAAAGTGAATGGAATAAAATATCTACGATTGTTGAGCGTAGTATAGATTCTTGGCAATAAATATGCACAACTTACAAACGTGGTTCCGAAGCAAGTCTGTTTGATATCAAATGGCAAACCAAACAGGGTATAAATGAAGCAACAGCCACTAAAGGTAAAAGTATTGTCTCATTCAGAACCACACAACTAATATAAGCACCCGTTTTATATTTTATTTACACGACGCTGACAGAGTGTTCAAGATTAGTCGAAGAGAGCCTGACTACACTAGCAATAACATCAAGTTACATCATGGTCAACCATTAAGGTAACCGACCGTAGCTGCAACGCTAGAAACTGCAAAACTGATGGGCTGACTTGAAAACGCATTTCTAAGTCAAACTCCTCAGACTGGACAAAACGTTGCTCCACTTAAATTTTTCTATCGCTGCACCTGTGAACTTCGTGTGAGCACCTTCTAGCCTAAAGTTGAACGTAAGTTAATTGTTTGGTGCGGCTAAATAGTTTCTCGAACGCTTTACCAAGTGTGCATGGAAGAAAGTTAGGTGGAATCATCTAGACACTTTCTCTTCTACTGTCCAGCTCTTACCAGACTGAGCATGACATATCTCGATATTCACACCTTCGACGAACCTAGCAAAATGACTGTGATACCAACCTCTTTAAAAAAGTACTGGAATTCACCGCTAATCAAGTGAGATCTAGCGATACCTTTGGCACAAGTATCCACATTATGACCTAATCTAACCTAACATAACACACAGTGTGGATAATATTTTAGTATACTATATACAAATGGTCAAATGGCCAGCGGAGCCGCTGCCTGTCTCATATAGCTCAATGTTCCATTGACTGCGGTATTCGCCGTTGCCAATGCACAAAGAACCAAAAACCTTAGGCAGAACCTTCCTCTCGAAAACTAGAATTTGGTTATTGTTCGTCTAGAATGAACTTTACTTTTCAATTGCCTATTTAGTCCGACGTAATAGCTGTTGGCAAGAGTTATTCTGCGTTGGATTTCGATGCTGTCGTTATAATTGGTGTTAATGCTACTTCCAAGATAATACACGACATTATCTACGGCATCGAAGTTATGATCTCTCATTCGAGACTGTTTTGCACTTTTCATTGGGATATTTTTACCTGATGTGTCTTAAACACAGCGCTAAAGACTGGAGAGGGATGACTCGGCTTCTCACTTTATGTCGCCTTCAAACGAATGTTCTTTGGCTACCCAGAGGTTACTTGATCTAAAAACGGAAGCTGGACCCATATTTAGTAAAATCTTCTCTAGCCACTCCCTAGTGAATGGTGTTTAGAGAACTTTTCACACCAAACCAATTATGTTTCTTTACTCAGTCACAATATCCAGGCAACCAACATGACTCTTCATAAAATCAGTATTGATCTGACACATGTACCAGCCTTTGTCCGCTACTTTCATATCAGGAATTCTCAATATCCAGCACGTTTCTCAGTGTGAGTTATGCTCGGTCGTTATTAAATGATTTTGTATTGTCAGTATTGTTTGTGGGCCGACGCACAGCCACGCAATCTAGGCGGTGAACGAAATAAACATATTCCGCACAGGAACGCGAGAGTGCGTTTGAGTGTGGGTAAGACATAACGTTAGACGTGGCAACCCGTTCATTTCCATATAAGCACGTTAATATTACGTTGGCCACAGGACACAAACGTTTGTTCATTAGTTTGTTTTCGTTTGTATGTATTTCTTAATTTTTATTTATACCTGTATTGGTTCGTGCAGGCAGGCGTGCTTGTTATCGGTTGGTATATTTGTCCATTAGATGTGCCAGAAGTTATGTTGAATTTTCTACGGTGTGCAAGACCCATATGAAGATGTGAAGTGTGTAGGTTAGTTTGTGTTGAAAAGCGAACGGAAAGAGAGAAGAAATTTCATATGAAAATTAATTTATTTATAGGTGTATTTGAATAAGTAAACTTCGTTGAGTTAACATTTGCACACATACATGTATATCTTGGTACAATATATATAAATATATTTACGCAAATTTATTCTAGCTAATGTTGATGAATTTAGCTGTGTATTTATACATCTTAATATCCGCCTCAATTTTTTACTGAATCAGCTATGCAGAGTGGGCGTTTAAAGTCGAGTCGAACGCATTTTCTCATTTACATAACACCAACCATAAAGGAGTAAAAACAAGTTCATGAACATGAAACATGAATAGGTTAATTTTGATGGTCGAAGTCGTGTTCACATATGTATATGTAAACATAGATATATTCCTTGCGTATTGTAATCGATTTATATACGCATATTTATTTGGTATTATTTCTGTAACATCTATAGGTCAGGAAAAGCTTATCTCTTACGGCGACAATACTTTGTTCCGATTAGTCCGAACACACACACGGGCATGACTAAATCGCCTATCGTCATAACAACCGTGCCAACGAGGACAAGACCAAATATCTCCTATCATCAAACAAACAGATGTCGTATTCGCGACTTGGCTTCCACGTCACTGCTTACAGTATTAACAGCATTAACACCAACAAGAACTTCAGTCTCGAAATCCAACGCAGAATAACTCTTGCCAACAGGTGCTACTTCGGACTGAGTAGACAATTAAGAAATAAAATTATCTATCGACGAACAAACATCAAACTCTATAAGTCATTCTTGTTCCCGTTCTGCTATATGGTGCAGAGGCATGGACGAAGACAACATCTGATGAGTTGAGAGTTTCCGAGAAAAAGGTTCTGCGAAAGATTTATAGAAGTGTATGAGATATACGACAACATTGCGACGGGAGGCAGAGGAAGAGGAAAATTTTCACTATGTTGGAAAGGCGAAGAAGTGCCTGTTTTCACTTGGAATCTTCAATTGGCGCCAAACAGTGAAAAAATGGCGCGATATTGTAAATTCGGCTATAACCACATAAGCGGTGTCTACGAAAGAAGATGTATCTACCATATGTGTCTGCACCAGCTAATTGCATATAAATGACTGAACTTAATCTTATCGCACGTCTTTACGCTTTTATAAATCGCTTTTCACTCTTGGTCCTCTCTCCTCCACTTCTAGCATCGCTTTTACAGAATCTCGCAGTACTTAAGCTTTCCGATAGCATGCTGTATGCAATTGTATTGGAAAATGTGCTTATGGATCGGTTCGCTTGCTAGTGCATACGTACAGTTAGTCATTTTGTGGTGTTTCCACCGCGTGATGGTACAACAGCATAAGGAACTGTATGAAAATATGTCTACGTACAGGAGTGAAGCGATAATCCGCATAGCAGAGTAGTTGTACTTTGTGAAACCTCGTAATACTTTACATATTAAACTTACTTCCATTCCGCACTAAATTTTTTTGGAACACTTTACTTTACACACTTTACAATTTGAACTCATCAAGCTTACTTTCATAAACGTGTTCTCAACAATTTTTTTTTTAATATGTTTTATTTGCAATCTATTTAATAAAAATAATAAGTAAATGAGATAACAATATCATAATCTGACTTATATTATTGATATCCAGTGATATCAATAATAATATACAATATTCATATTAAATGTTCTTATTTCTAGTGCTTATATTAACAAACTTAATACTAATATTTAATATCGAAGTAATATATGTTAATAATTCCTAAATGGGAGATATAGAATATGTTGTCTTTTGAGTCTAGTAATTTCATTGCTGTCATCTAATAACATGATTGCCAAAGGATTGTCATGATAACTGATTCTGTTTAAATATGCTGTACTGAATCTTTTAATCTCAGCTTTAACAAAAGGCATATTGAGATCTGTTTGAATGGATTTATTTGTTATAAACCAAGTTGCGTTTGCAATTAGTCTTTGACTGAAATCATTGTAAAATTTCGATATTTGAATTACAAGCAGTGCCCCAAAGCTGCACACCGTAGGTCCAGATAGGTTTTAGTATGCTTTTATATACAATAATAATAATAATAGCAATTTATTCTCAAGATGTAATGGCGATTTATATTCGAGTAGCCAATACAGTTGATTGATTTTTATTGAAGCATGAATCTTATGTCAGACGTTTCGTCATTTATTTTAACATAAAATGACCTACCAGTTAAATAAGACTTAAGGATTAGATATTCTGAGAGGAGAATAAGTTTTTTTAATTTATATAGTAGACCATGATGCCAAACTTTATCAAATGCTTGCTGTATGTCCTAAAATGCTGCAGAATAGTATCCTTTACGTTCTAAAGTGTCAGTAATGTAGTTTACTACACGGTGACATTGTTCGGGTGTACCGTGATAACGGCGAAACCCAAATTGATGTTCAGGTATTACCTTATTCTCCTTCAGTAGTGGCAATATTCTACGCAAACATATTTTTTCAAATATTTTGGAGAATAAAGATAATAAACTGATTGGTCTATATGAAGTGATTTCATTCTCAGCTTAACCTGGTTTGAGCACCATCACAATGCTGTAAACTTTACTTTTACTTTACTTTTTTGAAGTTATACTTCTTATACGAGTTCGGAAAAGGTTGCGATAGATTCAGGTTGCGTAACCTTGCTCAATATGAATCTACGCAACCTTGTCTGCGAAGATGTTCGAGCAGCAAGCTTTTTCTACCAACAACACAATGTTGCCATGCTTATGCTGTTGTTGTTTTTGTAGAAAAATGTTTCAATTTATGGTTGGTGACATATTCAATTAAAAATAACTTCCGTTGGGATTCGAACCTGCGTGCTCGTCGTAACTTTTCAAGCGCTTACCACCAACACCACCATTGACACCAGTGATCTGCAGTGAATGAGTTAAACACAACTTTGAGCCACTTGCGAAAAATTGAGTATGAAGCAAGCAAATTATTCACGGAATGAGTAAGAGTGTGAATACTGCTCACTTACAATTATGAGAGAGAGAGTTTTGGCTTGTGAGCTGCTTAGCTTGTATGAAGCATATATTCACAAGTGAGTATATGAGTTATGAGCTCACAATACTTATGAATCTTTGCTTAGGATTCTCTGACATTCATGAATACAAAACACTTGTGAATATACGAAGAAGCTCAATTGTGCGCAAGCCACTTGAGCCGTAACGATATGAACCAAAGGCTAAGAAATCCATTACGAAATTAGTAAGAGTTACTATTATATTATTGTATAACAACAAGGATTTTGTAACTGGTTCTAATAATGACTAGATATAATGAAATAAAAAAACTGGATTTTCATATTTTGTGTTAATTTTCTCTATTATTAAAAAAAATCACATATACATACATACTTACATTATTATGCTATCACTTATAATATTACATTTTATTTTATAAAATGATAATTCAGTTCCTTTCAATGGAATTAAAATTAAAAATAAAAATCACGTCAGTTTAATGGTTTAAAAATTACATGAATTATTATCAAAAAACTAAATAACAAACTTCAGTTAATTTCGGTAAAAAATAAAAATAATAAGCATAAAATTTACTTCAAGATTTATGTACATACATAAGATTCAACTCCAAAGATACAAGTATATATTATAAGTATAGCTTCTAAATATATATTAAGATTGAGGTATTGCACAAAATTACTTCTCAATATCATTGTATATTTTTGTTTTTTAAGTTTCTAAGGTCTTATTGCCATATTAGTTAGTCTTAAATATTGAATTCAGGAATATTATTTTATCTACGGTTTTGGGTGCAAGTCGATTTCTTTTATCAGTTATTAAATTGCCTGCCAAGGAAAATACACGTTCAGACGCCGCACTACTTGCAGGTATAGTTAATATTTTAAGTGCAAGTTTTGATATGCTTGGAAAGTTAGCTTTATGTTGCTTCCACCATTGAATTGCGTCAAAGTCGTTATCAAATTGTATTCTTTCTGTAAAGTATCGATCTATCTCATCTTCTATACGTTCCTGCGCGCCCATGATTGAAATATTTGGAAAAAAGAAGTTCAGGTCATTTGCAGGTGAAGACGTATTTGATGTTGAAGTAATTGGTGAAGATGGAATTTGTGATAAGAAACAAAGAAGTTTCAGTTTTGTAGTTATTACGAAGTCAATAGACTCACCCGTTCCTTTTAAACCCCTCCGCGTAGGTATAAACTTCAGGGACTCATCTACCTAAGCTCTTAATTTTCTAAAATGTAAGATAAAGCTTTGCATTTAGGCTTAAGAAATAATTGAATAAAAGGATAAGAAACAAAGAAATTTCAGTTTTGTAGTTTTTACGAAGTCAATAGACTCACTCATTCCTTTTAAAACCCCTACGCGTAGGTATAAACTTCTGGGACTCATCTACCTATGCTCTCCAATTTCTAGAATGTAAGATAAAGCTTAAGAAAATAATTCAATAAAAGGATAATAAACAAAGAAGTTTCAGTTTTGACGTCACTACAATCGCGCGTTTCGTTCCTTTTAAAACCCCTCCGCGTAGGTATAAAATATATTTTGAATAGGCACGGAATTTGTGAATGTATTCATGAATAAACAATGAGCCACTTATTAGTGAATGTATTCATGAGCATTCAACTCATCTAATGGTAAGCAACGAATAGCTCAAACAATTGTATACAGAGAAGCAAGCCAAGCCAAGTGTGAGCGATAAGTGATTGTGAGACATATTCACACTCATTATTACACAAGCAAGCCATGTGATTGTGAGAAGATAATATTTTTAGTGAGAGCAAGTGTGAGTGAATATTGGGGGTGATTCATGAATATGAGAGTGTATTCATAAGCCAAGTATTCACTGCAGATCACTGATTGACACTTGTATTGCGTTATATATATACAATGGATCGCCGATTGTTACCTCTTTCCTTGCTGCTGCTGCGCATATGTATGTTTGTATGCTTGTGCATTATTGAAGTTATGCTTCTTTTTCTTTCGTTTGTCTTTCATTTCTGCGAACTCTCAACCATTTTGCGTATATTATGGTTGAAATACTCTGCGTTGGCCGTTGAAAAATTAAGGCTATACTTTACAGGATCATTTCTGTAGTTAGTCTTCATTTACATTTTTTGGAAATCGACCCGCAATGACGAGGTATATCGTTTAAGAAGTTTATTTCTAATTGTGTCCTGTGGCATATTAGAAATGATGTTTCTTCGGAAATCGTTCGCTTACAACGGATAAAACGACTTCTGAGTGGTGATTTTAATAAATAAATTCCTTTTGGTTGAAATGCTCTGCGTTGGCCGTTGAAAAGTTAAGACTATACTTCTCAGGATCATTCATTCCTTTCATTTCTTAAAAGAAATTAATGACCTTTAGAAATATGCATATTTGCATTATTTCGTTGTCATTTCCATATTCGTAGCAATGGAATTTCTATGGCATAAGTAAAGTAATGGCCGCCGATTGTCCCCCTTGCCGCTGTAGCAGCTTCGCCTACAAACATGTGTAAATATGTATGTATGTATACGTATTATCGTGAATACATATCGACGCAGATTTTTGCGAGAAGCACCAGAAAGTTGTGCAATTTATGATTTTTAGCTTTTGCCATCGTCGCGAAAAGACGACTTTTTGGCAAAGGCATGCTCGGGGAGATGTTACGGCCTCTGTTTTTATGAATGAAGCGAGATCGCTTGTGGAATTTGCGCCTGCCTTCATGAATGAAATCGTTTTTGTTGTAAAATTTACTACACTTGTTCTTCGCCAATTTGGCTGCCATATTGACTTGTGAAGATCAATTTTTTGTTGGTGACATATTTATATGTGTACGCATATGTATGTTTGTATGCTTGTGCATTATTTGTTTGGCAATGTATGCAAATATATGTACATATAAGTATATATGAATGTATGAACATGCCAGTCAATGCGCGCACATGTAATAAGTATATTGATAAGTGATGAAAATATGATTTCAATTTCTGAACGCGCTCATGCGTATACATACGCTCATATGAGCATGTGCAGATACACAATATAGGATAGAAGATGTATGCCTTTTAACATCGTATACTATACAAATAAATATTTTTCTTACTAATAGAAATTAAATTTATCACAGCAATATACATAATATAATTTTAAACGTGTTTACACATGAATATATAATATAGGTTCGCCAATATTTCCAACTTTATGAAAATTGGCGCAATTATTGACACTTCAATTTTATGTAAAGTTTAAAACATGTTTACATATTGACACTTGACTTAATATACAAAATTGGGCCAAAACGAAACAATGAAATACATAATTACTTTTGCATGTCAATATGGAAATGCCGACGGCAAAACGCAAAGGCATATATTGCGATTTCTTGGTTGAAAGCAAAAATTTAAGCATGAGAAATTGAAATGCCGACGGCAAAACGAAATTGCTTACATTCGTACATTGCGTATGAATCATGAAAATATCATCATAATGTTTAGGTAAATCTTTTATATATTTAAAATGAGTAATTATAAAATAAGATCAAATTAGCATTAAATAATTTGAAAAATAATAAATCAAAAATAAAAGAGTTCTACATACATATTTCCATCCTATGGAATATCAAAGAAATCATTTTATAAATACATATATTTCTGTCTCATCATATTCTCGGTTAGAATATGTGAGAGAATTGTAAAAAATGTTGAAATTGCGAGGCGAATTCCGACCTACCTGATCTTCACAAGACAATATGGCAGCCAAATTGGCTGGACCTCCGATCAATGTTGATAAAATAAATGACAGTGATAATACGCATAACACAGCGGATTCCAGGTTATGTGATGGTAAGTTTCGCTTGAATATTTCAATTGTTCGTAATATCTAGATGCACCTTGTACATTAAACTTGTGCCTTGAAACTAATATCAATTGGATTGGCAAAAATTTTAATGTTTTGATTTTAAATTGATTTTACAGCGGAAAACAGATGTTTTCAAGAGGAGGGAAAACAGCACAATATTATCGTGAATACCGAGCACGAGAGAAAGCAGAGCGGGAAAAGGAGAGATTGGAAATGATAGCTGGCAGTCAAACGTAGAAGAGGAAAACAGCTGCGGAATATCAGAGAGCGCGTAAAAAAAGATTCAACGTTTGCTGTTCTATCAATCTCTGCGGGAGCATCTATAACTACTGATGAATCAACGGTCGTCAATTCACCGATAACTGCTGGGCCTTCAACGCGTGTTGATGGATTACAAAAGAGAGATGATTACGCTGCATATTCTCTTCCGCAACGAAGAGACAGAACTACTTTTCTAGTCAAAGTTCCTTCATTTAGACTTTGCTTTATTCTTCATTTTATGTGCATAATAAATTTATAAAATGTGAATTTAAGTTTTATAGTTTTCTTTCATACAAAATGATAGAGTTCTCGCTGTGTATAAAAAATGAGTGTTGTATTGGAATTTTATACATCATCAACGTTTAGAGATAGTATTAAATGTTTTCTCTGGACTGACCCTTGAAGCTATTCACCACGAACATCTAGTAAGAAAGGGAATATTTTTATATTTGTGAACTATTTAATATTAAGATATACAAAAAGAAAGGCGCCATTTTACATCCCCACAAATAATTTACCAAGCTCCTTGATCTTCAGTTGTTCTTATAACTTTCATTTACGCGGTAATAGCCGAATTTACAACAGCACGTCAGTCGTTCTTCCCTTTCACTTTCTGGCGCCAATTGGATATTCCAAGTGTAGCCAGTTCCTTCCCCAAATGGTATTTTCAGCGGAGAGAGGTATTCTAGAGAGGCTTGGCCTAGCCAGCGTTCTACCGACTGCTGTATTCGCCGTTGCCAATGCGCAAAGGACCATAAATCTTCCGTAGAACATTTCTCTCGGAAACCCGTAACGCCGACTTGTCAAATGTGGCTATCGTCCATGCCTCTGAACCAGAGAGCAGGACGGGGATGATGAGTGACTTGAGAAGTTTGGCATTTGCTCGTCACGGAAGCATTTTACCTGTCAATTGCCTACTAAGTTTGAAGTAGCACTTCTTGGTAAGAATTTTTCTGCGTTGGACTTCGAGGCTGACGTTGTTATTGGTGTTAATGCTGGTTCCAACTATTCGAAACTTTCTACGACTTCAAAGTTTTGAATGTCAACAGAGACGTGGGTACCTAGTCACGAGTATCACGACTGTTTCTTTCATTACAGCAGATATTTCGTCTTGCCTCGGTCACCACCAGACCCATTTGCTTTACTTTCTTATAGAGTTGTTGAGGCCAATGATATCAATATCATCGGCATACGCCAGCAGTTATATATTCTTGTAGAAGTTTGTACCTTCTCTATTCAAATCTGCAATTCGAATTATTTTTTCCAGGAGTATATTAAAGAAGTCACACGATAGGTATTTAAAACCTCGTTCGGAATCGAACGGCTCGGGTAAGTCTTTCCCGATCCTGATGGATCTTTCGTTATTGCTCAGTTTACGCAACCGAATTAGTTTTGCGGGGATACCAAATTCAGACATGGTGTGTTAAAGGCAGTTCCTTTTCGTGCTATCAAAAGCAGCTCTGAAATCAAAGAAGGGGTGGTGAGAGCCGAGCATTTTATCACATGTATTTTTCACGATTTGGCTTATGGTGAATATCAGGTCAGTTGTAGCATTTCCAGGTCTGAAGCCACACCGATAAGGTCCAATAAGTTTAAGTAATTTTTTGAAAAATTAGTAAAACAGAATTTAAGAGGCTGGCAAATTTATTTCCAGCGTTGGCTTAAGCGAAAACATTTTTATTTACCATATGTTTTGTTAAGCCCTACGGCTTCTACAGAGCGCGTCGTTTTAAAATACGAAGTTTGCATTGAAGTTTGGTTGGTGAAATAATCCTACATGAAACGTAGAAATTGGGTAATTAGCCTACATCACCTCTCTTTTAAACTCAGTTTCAATCTACAAACTACTTTATACCAAAAGTATAAGCATAAGGTATAAATAAGGACTTTTATTTGAGGCTTAAATGACTCAGTAATAGCTTTTCTAATTGATTACTCATATACGTATATAAATATATGTATAAACAGGCATTATAATATAAAACCTCTGATAAGTTCTCATATTTGAAAAGTTTCCCATTAACGCATTTGTTATTACATTTTGCTTGAGTTCAGCTTGGCGATGTAACCTTTTTTTTCTGTCATGAGATCACAACTTTTTCAAGCGATAAATTTACAGCAGATAAGACGCTTGCAGACGTGGTTTTTGTTGCCAACTACAACAAGGAAATTACCCATAACACCAAAAAGCCAAACTTGCCAAATTCAAAAGAAACATGTCTTTGAAGTTATGAAGCTATCAATTTAGTATTTCGAAACCTTTATGTGACCTTTCAGATATTTTCATAATATAAAAAAATAATATGTATTATCCCTGAAACGCATACTATGTAATCAAACTATAATTGAAATTTGCCTTCATACGATCTCTTTTTAAAAGCATACATTTCATTTTACTCAAATAACAAATTCACTTAACTACCTATGTAGGTAAGTAGACAAATCAGCTCTAGCAAAATAACTTCTTGCCATTTTATTTCAAGTGAAACTATTTTGCGCATATTATTTTTGGTAAAAGCACTTGCCGCTTGTGAATAATCTATCAAAACACTATGCAGTTATGAACAAAAATGTATTAAAATGGAATTTTATAGTGAGATGCCTTTGAACCGAGGTAAGAATTAGTCTATCACCTGTACCACCAATATGCTTTGATGTTGCGATTAGTACCAGCTTATCACTATGGGTATAAAAGTAGCATAAAATACCATATCGTCACCTAAAATAAAAAATAACGTTACATAACTTTTCATAATTTTATAGCAGAACAAGTAAGGAAGGGCTAAGTTCGTATGTCACCGAACATTTTATACTCTCGCATGATAAAGTGATAATCGAGATTTCATTATCCGCCATTTACATATTTTTCAAATACCGTATTTGTGTAAAGTTTTATTCCGCTATCATCATTGGTTCCTAATGTATGTATTATACAGAGAAGGCATCAGGTAGAATTCAAAATAGTGTTATATTGGAAGAAGGCGTGGTTGTGAACCGATTTCACCCATATTTCGCATATGTCATCAGGGTGTTAAGAAAATATTATATACCAAATTTCATTGAAATCGGTTTAGTAGTTCCTGAGATATGGTTTTTGGTCCATTAGTGGGCGAGGCCACGCCCATTTTCAATTTTTAAAAAAAGCCTGGGTGCAGCTTCCTTCTGCCACTTTTTCCGTAAAATTTAGTTTTTCTGACGTTTTTTGTTAGTCGGTTAACGCACTTTTAGTGATTTTCAACATAACCTTTGTATGGGAGGTGGGCGTGGTTATTATCCGATTTCTTCCATTTTTGAACTGTATATGGAAATGCCTGAAAAACGACTCTGTAGAGTTTGGTTGACATAGCTATAGTAGTTTCCGAGATATGTACAAAAAACTTAGTAGGGGGCGGGGCCACGCCCACTTTTCCAAAAACAATTACGTCTAAATATGCCCCACTCTAATGCGATACTTTGTGCCAAATTTCACTTTAATATCTTTATTTATGGCTTAGTTATGACACTTTATAGGTGTTCGGTTTCCGCCATTTTGTGGGCGTGGCAGTAGACCGATTTCGCCCATCTTCGAACGTAACCTTTTTATGGAGCCAAGAAAGACGTGTACCAAGTTTCATCATGATATCTCAAGTTTTACTCAAGTTACAGCTTGCACGGACGGACGGACAGACGGACGGACAGACAGACATCCGGATTTCGACTCTACTCGTCACCCTGATCACTTTGGTATACATAACCCTATATCTGACTCTTTTAGTTTTAGGACTTACAAACAACCGTTATGTGAACAAAACTATAATACTCTCCTTAGCAACATTGTTACGAGAGTATACATAAAAAACGATATAATAGAAGCCACTCATATTGAACCAAAATTTGAGTTGTGGTTATAAAATGGTTACATCTGAGAGTGGAAACTGAAATTTCATGCTACATATATATAATATGATATAATGAATCGTAAGAAATAAAAAAAATCAATTTTGATTTTTTGATAATACGTTGTTTGAAATTTAGGTAACGATATATCCTACTGTAATAAAAAAGTAAATTGAATTTGTTTGTAAAATTTGAATTCTTTATTTATTCTACCAAATCAATTTAATCGCCTTAAGAATCATCCCTGCCCGATAAAACGCAAGGCTTTTTCCAGTCCTCGAAACAGTCGGGACAGTCTTATCCGATTTATCTTTCCTCGATTGTGTTTCTATTTCCTCACGAGTCAAGACATCTTCCCTGCAAGGGCCTTTTGAGTTTTCTGAATAGTCAGAGGTCGCACAAAGGCAAATCCGGCAAGTCCGGTGGTCCGGCAAGGTCCGGTGGTTTTGGAACAACATTAGTCCAGTTTTTGACAAAAGACTCTCGAAGAATCAACATGGTGCATTATCTTTGTTTTCCAATTATAAGCGCGGTTCCCAATTGCAAATCGATAATTTTCAAGTCCAAAATCTTTGATTTTTTTGGCACAACCCCCGTCGGTAGAGGTTAATAGCCATCCTAAGTGGGATTAGTCTTTAACGCGTTCTTGTACGTACGAGTAAAATACAAGGTTTGCTGCCTCACTGCCTGTTTCGTATCTCGTAGGCAGAGCCGTAACTAGGGCGTGGCGAAGGTGGCACCCGCCACGGTCGCAACAGTCGCAGAGGCGCAACGTAGGTTGAGCCTACATACGCCTGACGAAATATCGGTTGCTGAGCGTCCGAAAGAGCTACCGTCTGAAACTGGCGCGTCACCCACGGCGGGGGAAACAAGAGACATAGGGCGCGAACGGACCGAAAAAACTGCAGCGCCAGAGCCAGTGCAGTGGGCAGCAATGCGGCAGTACCACACGTGCCAGTACGAATGTAATCGTCGCGAGGCGCGCACAAAGCAAGGGCACCCGTGGACGTGCTATTCCAGAAATCGGGGGCGCCACGCTATTAGTGCGAGTCTGCCAGTCCTGTTTCTGTGCCCACTGCCGGCCGTGCCGTGTGTTGTGCTATAGGCCAGTCAACCACAATCTGTGTTCATCTGTGATCCAGGTGACAAAACGCATGCTTTTTTCAATAACATATGATGCAATGATGTAAAATTGTGCAAATTGTAGATTTTGTTTTCCATAGACAATGAGGACTATCGGAAGGTGCTTTCTGATTTTCGGTATAACTTCCGGTTTAGCCGGAAATACTATCAATTTTTGTCTTTCAAACGACACATACATGTTTTTTCTTCAGTTTTGGAATAAACATTCATTCCCCTCTAGAATAATATACAATGTGCATAAATTCCAAGAAAATAGTATTTAAAAATTGTATCCTAATCTAGCAATATCAACTACACATCAAGGTTCCTATTTATAATATCCATGGAAACTTGCCATTAGTCGTTTTACGTTATTGTATAGGATAATTAGTTCCTATTCCAAAAAAAAAAAAATATGTAGGTGCCATTGAAAAACAAAAATTGGTAGTATTTTGCGTTCAAAGTGCAACTCACTCAGGTCGAGCACAGATGACTAGTGACGGAGAGATTGCAAAATGTAAATGCAATTCTTTAGAAACACTGGGTTGATTCCTAATATACGGTATGTTCTTCCGGCTCGGCTCGGAGCCGCTCGACTCATAGCCGAGCGAACGTGAGTGGAAAGTGCGCGGCGCGCGATTGATCTCCGCTCCCCACACTTGCGTATTCCACAAGCCGCATGGTGTAATGGCAAAGCGCTTGCTTACGGATCCAGAGGTCATGGATTCGAACCCTACCCCAAGCATTCTTTCTACTTTTTTCCTTGATTTATGATTTTTTACTCGTTTCACTGCCTTTTTTCTAGTTCTATTTTTCATTTTACTCTAGATCTCAAAATTGAATTTCTAGTCTGATAAGTATTGCAGTAGATTCATCACCATACCATATTAGTACTGCCAGGAAACATTTGAATACTTAACGGAAGAAAATTGCGAGTGAGTATACCTACTGTAACTAATAAAACATACATAGTTATTAAAATTTTCTCAACTGTATTTTGAACAATTATTTTTTATAAATATTTACTTTTTATAGAGATGCCACCAAAGAAGAAATTGTCGGGTGCTCAATTCAAGCAGATTCGCGAAGAGAAAAAGGCTGCAGCAGTAAAAAATAGTGGTAGTATCCAGCAATTCTTCACGAGGGAATTAACATCAACGCAGACTGCACAATCGCAATCAGAAGACGAAAATCATGAATTGAATAGAGAACAAAATATGGAAGTGGAATGCAACGATACGCTTTCTGAGACGGATTCCTCAAATCAGCACAGAGTGGGACAGGAAGAAGATTCGATTGAAATCAATTTCAATAATCCCAAAACATGGAAAATTGATAAAAAATTCCATCAAATTATATATCGAACAGGGTCCTATCAATGGTGACGATATTTCCGTGTACCCAGTTACAAATAATAGACGTTTTGAGAAAAAATGGTTTACTCGAACTATGACAAATGGTGAGAAAGTACACAGGAACTGGTTGATCTACTGTGAACGGCTTGACTCTCTGTTTTGTTTTCCGTGTATCCTCTTCAACGATGACAGGAGCAGCATTTGGTTGAACGGCTTCAACGACTGGCAACATCTCAATCCCTATTTACCGAGACACGAAAACTCGACGTCTCATAGATCCAATTATATAAAAATGAAAACATTTGAGAAGAAGTTGAAATGTGGCGGTTTCATCGATGACCATCTTCTCAAAGAATTTGATAAGGAAAGAGCAAAGTGGCGACATATTTTAAAAGTGATACTCGATGCGTCAAAAACAACGACGTCCTTAGAGGTAGCAGTGAAGTAATTGGGCGACCAGACTGTGTAAAGTTTTTGAACACTATTGAATTGATTAGCCACTATGATGCCACAATAAAAAAACATATCGAGACACACAATAAAGGCACAATCTCATATTTTTCACCGGCGATTCAAAACGAATTGATTAATTTGGCTGCCCAGCAAGTGCAATCACATATAATTAGCGACATAAAAGCAGCTAAATATTTCTCAATCCTCTTCGATTGTACGACCGACATTTCTCACAAAGAACAGATGGTTCAAATAATTCGGTACGTTAAAATCGAAAACAAGAAATGTACAATTGAAGAAAGCTTCATCACGTTTATTAACACCGAAGAAAAAACCGGTGAAGGTATTTCGGGAGAAATTCTTGATAAATTAAGAAAAGATGGGCTAGACATTGCAAAGGTACGAGGAAAGTCTTATGACAACGGAGCTAATATGTCAGGCAAATATAAAGGTGTGCAGTCGAGAATATTAGCTTTGAACGTGAATGCTCGGTTTATTCCATGTACTACTCATAGCCTAAATTTGATTGGGGTCAATGCTGCCAACGTGATACCGCAAATGCAAACTTTTTTTGGTATCATCCAACAAACGTACAATTTTTTGTTGGATCGGCAACTCGTTGGAAATTTTTGCAAGCAGAACTAAAAATAACGTTGAAAGGAACCTGTGACACGCGGTGGTCGTCAAAAGCTAATGCCGTGCACGCCCTGAACTCTCAACTGCCTACTGTTGTGGAAATACTAAAAAAAATGACAGAAGGTGATCATCAGACAGGCGATACAATAGTACAAGCCAAGTCTCTTCTCAAGTCGATACAAACTTTCGAATTCATAGTACTACTGAAGTTTTGGGATTCGCTTCTATCGCAAATCAATCGTGTCAACCTCGCACTGCAAGACAAAAAACTCGATATTGCTCGTGCCGCAAAAATGATAAAAGGATTGCTGTCACAATTAACCATATACCGAAAGACTTTCTTCACAACAATTTTGCAATCATCAATTGTGACAGCTGAACAATTGCAAGTAACACCAGATTTCCAAGATACTCGAAAACGACCAAAGAAAATGATGCCGGGAGTAAAAGCGAAAGATGAATCTCCATCTATAAGTGCCCAAACTCATTTCAAAGCAGGAATGATCCAAGTTCTTGATCTTATGATTGCCCAAATGAATACCCGGTTCATCGCTTTAAATGAAGTTGCCGATGATTTCGCATTTTTGAGCGGTCAAGCAATTGTGAACACCAGTGTTACTGAACTCACCAAAATAGCGGCAGATCTCGCTATCAAATATCCTGATGACTTGGATCCGCATGAATTTTCATCAGAAATTGAGAGTTTCAAATTTCAAGCATCGACGCTGATGAGTGAAGCCACAGACATGAACCATTTGAATGTATTAGAAAAAATATTCGATCTGTCGCTCGAGGATGTATATCCCAACATAACAACAGCACTGAGAATATTCTTATGCATGCCTGTTACGACGGCTACTTGCGAGCGTTCTTTTAGTAAGCTAAAACTCATCAAATCTTATCTTCGTTCCTCTTTAGGCCAGGAACAGTTGGCGAATATCTCTATTTTGTCGATTGAGAAGGATACTACAACACGTCTCAATTTCGATAAAATAATCGATTTATTTGCAGAGGCGAAATCCAGAAAAGTATTATTCTGAACGATATAAGCGATCCTTGTATAAATTATTATTGAAAATAAGATGTACGTTCTTTCACTTGTAAATATATGATTTTTGATTTGGATAACATCGGTTTCCATTATACTATATGGTAAGGGTGCAAGCAAGGTTGTTGCCACAGGCGCTGAAGCAGCTAGTTCCGGCTCTGCTCGTAGGCAACCATAGCTTCACCTACTGTCGCGGTTTGAGGCAACAAAATACTATGCTATCACAGTTTTTGGTAATAGTATTAACCGCGCTTTTATTTGCATACGTTTTCAATATATGGATTAAAAGTAAATTACAATATATATTAGGGTGATTAAAAAATTTATTTTTTTTTTTCAATTGGTACTCGCAAAAATAGGTTCCTAGACACCTCTAAGAAAGCCTCTCCAAATATGTGTTTTTAATTCTAACGGGAAGGTCCTCCGCCTAACGGTTTTCTATTTTTTCTTATTATCAGATAGAAAAATTTATATCTCGCTTCCAACTACTTGAAAAATATCTTGTTAATTAGGTTTTGTAGGAAATTGAATGCTCTAAAATATGGTCTCGTATGATTTTTCGTAAACCCAACCGTTTAAAAGATATTAACGGTTGAAATTTGACTATTTTTGGAAAAATTTTTATTTCTTATGAGGAATTTTCTAACTCAATGAAAAAAATGATCTAGTGGCTGATGTTCAGAGCACACTAAAGTTATCGAAGGAACACTTCTCTATCCGGCTGAGCGATATTGAAAAAGTAACATGTGAAGATGGTGAACCCGATTCCTCAGTCGTTGACGATGGAATTGATGTTCCATTGTCCATTGGATAAAAGCATGTTGGACGATTGGAACCTGGTGTACTATTACCACTCCATAAAAAGTGGACCCCACAATGTAGGCCAATTATGATATGATAAGCCTTCTTCATATTGCATAGAAGGTCTTATCGAGCATAGTGTGTGAACGACTAAAGCCCACCGTCAACAAACTGATTGAACTTTATCAACAACCGGAATGTTTTACGTAGGTACTTGCTGACGTCAGCCTTACTCCACGGTACTCAAAGGTACAACGGATCAAATCAATGCGTTGATCAGCGCACTGAAAATGCCTGGCATTTTCAGTACCAATTGGCAGTGTGGAATGGACACACTAACCACCTTGGTAGGGTTCGAGGCCCATCTAAAACCTTTGCCGTACTATGAGTCCGGCACCCGGTTGCAATGCAACTCCACATCTAACTGACAAAAGTCACTTCTACCCGCATTTGGGTACAAACCACAACCACCACGATACTCGATAGCAAAAGGTCGAGTGAGCTCTTTGCCGTCAGTAAAGCTAGAGCCTCTCTCTGGTTGCGACGGTTCTAGCTGGCCATTGCCCTATTGGCGTACACCCTTTTTAGTTGAAAATCTTACCGGCAACAAGCTGACCTTAACAAAATGATGGGCGATATAATCGCGCTTTCAGACTCTTCTGGCATAATTGTTCTCTAAACTGCCAGTGGTCGCCACTCATATAGAAGGAGAAGGCTCTGACAGTCATATGCGCGCAGTAGGCAAGCGGCAGTAAACTATTACCAGAATCTCCATCACCGTTAACCAACGACTAGGAGCTGTTAAGACAAATTGTGGTAATTAAATCAAAGAATTTTAATATTTTACTTTTTCGTTTTATTTGTATTATTTGCATTGGCCGTTTTGGTACTGCTACTCATATTTGACGTTTTTGTAATTTTCACTATCCTCGTTGTTTACGCTATCACTCTCGTCATTTTGGCGCGCATTAATTGCATTCTGTTTTGCTCAAAAGCAATTATGCTCCCCGATTTTATTGTTGGAATCACGGGGAATGGAGTTGGAGGATGGAGTCATGTGTAGAAGTTCACACAAGTAAGAAAAATTTTCTGATCGGCATTCACTTGGGAGTGGCCAGAAAATGGATTCGGTTTACATATGGCTCAAGCAGCTCACGACTTCCGATCTTTGACCAAGTATCCTCTGGGCAGCCTAAGAACATCCGTTCGAAGGCGAGCTGTAGTCAGAAGGCGAAACATCCCCTACATTGGGGTTGTGCGCTGGGTTTGGGATCCGTCACGTAAAAAACACCCCCAATGAAAATTAACAATCAGCATCGGATGAGAGACCCCCATTTTGATGACGACCATGGCAAACGAAAAAAGGAATACGATTTAAGGGCATGCACCTGAAATATCCGGTTATTTAAATGGGAAGGCGCCGCTGTCCAGCTGGTTGATGTCCTCGTTAGGATTGAAGGCTGACTTCACCGCTTGGCCAAGAAATGTGATGGCCGGAGCACATGGACTGAGACGAGTAGGTCCTTGTGATATCTACTACAGTGGCCATATAAAGGAGGGCAAGGTTGGTGCGGTATTTGTAGTGGGAGTGAGACTCCGTCGCCAAGTACTGTCATTCACCCCGGTGGATGAACGTCTAGCCACAATCCGCATCAAAGCGAAATTCTTCAAAATATCGCTGATTTGCGCCCACGCCCGACAGAAGAGAAGGACGATGTGACCAAATATGCCTTCTATGAGCGCTTGGAGCTGAACCTATGAGAACTGTCTAGACGTGCGTACGCTCCGAGATCCTAACATCGACTCGGACCACTATCCTGTTGCAGCCAAAGTTCGCACCCGCCTCTAGTGGCAAAAAACGCATCGAAATCAACAAATACAACAGTCCGCCGAACGATTTTCTACTAGGTCTGCACTCCTGCTATCTGAGAGCACTCGTCATCAACTCGATATAAGGGAACAGTGGGACGGCATTTCAAACTCCTTACGTACAGCCGCTACAGAAAGCATTGGTTTTCGGAAAATGCAAAAGAACAGCTGGTACGACGAGGAGCGCCGTGTCGCAGCGGAGAGAAAACAGGCTGCCTACCTCGCAACGTTACGATCGAACACAACACGTGCGGGATGGGATAGATGCCGAGAGTTGAAGAGGGAAGTGACACGCATTTGCAGACAGAAAAAGAAAGAGGGCGAAATGCATGAGTATGAAGAGCTAGATAAGCTGGCCGACAGGGGTAATGCTCGAAAATTCTACGAAAAAATGCGGCCGCTTACAGAAGGTTTCAACACCGGAGCATACTCTTGTAGAACCCCCAAAGGTGATCTAGTCTCCGATGCCCAAAGCATACTTAAATTGTGGAGGGAACACAACGCCAGGAGAAGGCGAACCCGATTCCCCAATCGAACGCCAATACCGTGGGATAAGCCTCCTCAACATCGCGTATAAGATTCTATCAAGCGTGTTTTGTGAAAGATTAAAGCCCACTGTCTACAAACTGATTGGACCTTATCAGTGTGGCTTGGAAAATGCCCGTGAAAGGAGAATTGACACACAACACCTGTTCTTCGATTTTAAAGCTGCTTTCGACAGCACGAAAAGGAGCTGCCTTAATGCCGAACATAGTTCTGCTTTCTCAAAACTGGACAAGGAAGCAAAGCAAATGTGATTGACAGTGAACAAGGGCAAGACGAAATCATCAAGCAAACAGTCGTCGCACTCGCGACTTGGCTCTCACGTCACTGCTGACAGTCATAACTTCCAAGTTGTAAATAATTTCGTCTATGTTGGAACCAGTGTAAACACCACCAACAATGTTAGCCTGGAAATCCAACGCAAGATAACTCTTGCCAACAGGCGCTACTTCGGACTGAGTAGGCAACTGAGAAAGTCTGAGGAATGTTCTTTCTCGACGAACAAAACCAAACTCTGTAAGTCACTTATAATTCCAGTCCTGTTATATGGTGCAGAAGCTTGGACGATGACACCAACCGATGAGTCGACGTTGCGACTTTTCGAGAGAAAAGTTCTTTGAAAGATTTATGGTCCTTTGCGCGTTGGCTACGGCGAATCATCGCATTCGATGGAGCGATGAGCTGTATGAGTTATACGACGCCATTGATAATGGCTCAGCGAAGTGAAGTGGAGAAGAACTTGGAATATCCAATAGGCGCCACGTAGCGAAAAGAAGAAACGACTGGCGCACTGTTGTTAACTCGGCTATAATCGCGTAAGCGGTGTCTACGGCAGTAAAGACGAAGAATTTTGGGGAAATTTATATGAGTCATTGCTTGTGACGTTAATAATACGCCGCAAAGTATGTCTCGTTACACGACTATTTTAAGCTATTTGCCATTGCTGCAATATTTAACTTTCGTTGTTTGGCGAGTTACTTTTATTGTAGTTGTAGCTGTAACAATTATGCCCATTTGTTCTAAATCCATTGAGTGTAATATACGGTAAAGGGCCTGTTTCTTGTTCAATGAATTTGTTAGTTTTAAGGTTTCATTTTCGAATTTCCCACAAATGATACATGAATAAAAGGAATATAACAATTAGGTCATGGCGCATTTTGCTCTGTGTAATTTTTAATTGCATAAATATATTATAAATTTACAAATTTCTGCAATATTTTGTATTATTTTACACATAAAATTCTTTACAATAATTACATACTATTAGGTTGATCAAAAAGAAACGGGTGATTCTTTCAAACATTTTTTTGAGTTTTAGTTTTTTTACCATCCCAAGACGTCGTATATGATCATGTATGGTTGATTGTGGTATATTTAACTTCTCTCCAATCTCACGCTCAGTTACATGACGATCCGATTCGATTAAAGCCTTGATGACGTCATCATCAACTGCACTTGGCCGACCTGAACGGAATTTGACAAACCAACTTTGACACTGTGTTTCTTTTAAGGCTTTGTCACCATACACATCACGTAACTTTTTAGCAACCTGAGCTACATTTTTTCCTTTACAGAAATAATAAAGTAAATATGACGAAAATGCTCTTTTGTGGGCTCCATATTAAAATTGCCGCCAAACAAACAAATATAAATAAATTTACGCGCGCTTTTTTTCTAAGGCAAGGTAAAAGTGCCAGCTGATATTTGACAAAAGCAAAAGTGCAATAACAGAGTCATAAGCCGTTCAAAAAATTGTCAAACGCCGTTTGTATGCAAAATTGCGGTTTCTTTTCAGTTGGCAATATTTATGTATGTATATTACTATCAGTTATGCAATAGTTAAATTCATTACATTATTAGTTATATAATAATTGCTTCTATTAAGAATTCATTTGAAATTTTTAAAATTTTTTTAAATGTTAAAATTAATAAACGCCAACTCTTTTCTGCCATTTTGAATAATAAGTGAGCCTTGTCATCACAAAGTCAGACGAGAATTTTTCTGAATTAAGTTTCCTAGATGGGCTAAATGACTTGTATTACACATTTTTATAATAGATGCTTTGTTTTTTAAATTATTAATAATAAATTTAACTGAATAATGTCACTGTTCTACAGTGAAAACATTTACTTTTGCTATAAATCTATCGTAAAAATGCAGCTCATGCAAGAACTGGGGCCGCTCAACTTTCCCAAAGTGACATCGCTTTCTCTATGGGCTCTTGAAAAGTATCAAGAGATCGGTGTTGTTGATCCAAATTTTGATCAGCTTGATAGAGGCCCATTTCTGCTCAATAGATAATGTAAAAACAAGCCAACTTGCCTCGTTTAAGTCAAAGAACAACCTGAAGAGATTAAAGATCTGCCATTTTATCCATATAAAACAATAGCTTGTGAGTTTGTTTTCTGTGTCGGTGGAATCCAGCGGATCATGTTCTTCATATATGATGCCGGTGAGAAACGTAGCCAAATCAATGGCGACCGTTATCCGCGGCATGATAACCGACTATTTCATACCTGTAATTGAAGCTGATGGTCTCAAGCAAGATTTGAAGTTTCAACAATGGGTACGTAAAAAACAGAATTTGCCGCATTTGGGATGAAGAGTAACCTGAAAGATGCAAGAGCTGTCATATCATGCAGGGTAAAAACAGTTTGGTGTGGTTCAGTGGAATCATCGGTTCATATTTATGCAAAATCTAGCCGGTGAAGACGTAACCGTCTATGGCCCGACTATCGCGCCATGATAATCGACTATTTGATGCCGGAAATTGAAGCTTGTGATCTTGGCAGCATTTGGTTTAACAGGCGGCGCCATACACATCGCTTTAATCAATGAATTTATTGAGATAACACTTCGGTGAGCAGTTAATTTCATGTTTTGGGCCGGTCACTACCTACCAAGATCGTGTGATATCACACCGTTAGACTTTCCACAGGGAGATATGTAAAGTCCACAAAGTCCATGCGGACAATCCCGCTTCGACTCAGGCCTTAAGGTAAAACATTACGCGTATCATTCGCCAGTTACCAATCGATATGCTCAATAAGTCATCGAAAACTTTACTTTTTAAAACTAAATGCCAAAGAATGTTCTTTCGGGCGATAATAAACAAATCAATTCCATTTGAAGGTTCTGTGTTTTACCTTAAAAATTAGGGAACCTCGAGAAATCGAACTTTATTATGTAATGACAGTCCCGATTCACATGACCGA
This sequence comes from Bactrocera tryoni, assembly GCF_016617805.1. Classification (NCBI taxonomy): domain Eukaryota; kingdom Metazoa; phylum Arthropoda; class Insecta; order Diptera; family Tephritidae; genus Bactrocera; species Bactrocera tryoni. The sequence goes on along the minus strand of NC_052500.1, from coordinate 56,080,968 downwards.
ACCCCATGATTTGACCTAATTAATCACTTAAATGAAATTAATATAGCCCTGGTTAAAATAATATGTAACAACAATGATCAGATAAAGGGCATTCGTCAAAAGGGTGAGAAAAAGATTGCAAAATGTGCAGTTAAGGAGTAATTGTCGCCAATTGGTTATTCAAAACTGTGAATACAGATATACCATATAAATGGAGAAATGGAAATAGAGTGTTATATAAATTCCTTCATGGGTAGTATAAGCAGAAGAAGCAGTAATAAAATGGCCAGTGGTATGCAGAAACATTAACGAAACTTCTGTTTTCAGATACAGCTATGCGAGTTGTGATTTAACAAGCAAGGAGGGGCAAAGTTCGGGTATGATTATTATATTGCGAATAAAATTTCACGATTTATTCATTAAAAAAATCGGTTATCTTTTCGCCTTTTCCTTTCTAATATTTAGCTGAAATACTGCTTTCTCCCTTAACGTCTAAAGTACACTCATGTCCTTTGATCAACCATTGCATCTCAGCCCATTGCAATGCCTTGTTAAAGATTTCAACTGCCTCACTTGCTTCAATTTTCTTTATGGGGTCTTCGGCAATACAATCATCATCGTCACTTTCTTCAATTTCATGGATTTCGGTGATTTCATGGATTTCGGTGGTATCATCAACACAAGGGTCATCGTTCCACTCTCGAATCATTGGCAATGTAAACTCAACCTTAAATAGAAAAAAGTAATAATGATATCAAAGTGAGTCGTAAAACTTCTACCTGAGGACTCAAGTCCTGAAGGAGATCAACTGACATTCGCATTAAAGAGTTTATTTCTGCACTCCATTTGTCTTTCAGGATACTTAATGGAATGTTAGCATATTCAGGAGTCCTCCTCGTTTCCCATTAAACGTAAAAATGTTTTTCCAACAATTGGCAAGAGTTTCTGTGCTGACCCGATCCCATGCGACAGATAAAAGAGTAACAGCATCTTTCAACGTTACATTTTTCATTGATTCAAGCAAATCTAAGTTTTTTGCTGCTATTGAAGCCAACAAACTGTTTCTGTAATATAACTTCGTTATTTTAATCGCATTTTGATCCATAGGTTGGATAAGAGGGGTGACATTTGGCGGCATAAACATGGCAATTATATTTCCATCTTCAGTTTTTAATTCTGCTTCACTTGGATGAGAGGGAGCGTTGTCAATAAGTAATAGTGCCTTTATTGGTAAGTTCTTCCGCTTTAGAAACAATCTTACCTGGCCAAAAGCAAGAATTTATAATAATTATTAATTAAGCGAAAAAATTGTTTACCTGTGGCACAAAGATTGATGGACAATGTTTAAAAATGGCAGACGTCATCCGGGCTGATTTCGAGGTTCTTATAATCCGTAGGTGTTTAAAAGCTGCGTGGATTTTGCCTTACCAATTACTAAAAGTTTAAGTTTATGGTGCACCCGATGCATTTGCGCAACAGAGAAATGTTATACGCTGCTTCTCCGTCTTTGTTCCATAGACAGTTTTTTCATGCGATGATACATGCTAAGGTCTTATCTGCCAAAGCTTCCAGAATAAAGCCAGATTCGTCAGCATTATACAATTGGTCATTACGCGCTCCATTTTCTCAATTTTATACTCTCGCAGCAATGTTGCTAAAGAATGTGCATAGCGGTGGTTTTAATGAAGTCCTAAAACTAAAAGAGTCAGATATAGGGTTATATATACCAAAGTGATCAGGGTGACGGTAGAGTCGAAATTCGGAGGTCTGTCTCTCCGCGTCCGCCCGTCCGTCTGCGTCCGTCCGTCTGTCCGTCCGTCATGTCCGTCCGTCACCCATTCCTCCGTCCGTCCGTCCGTCCGTCCGTGCAAGCTGTAACTTATTAGCAAAATTGAGATATCATGATGGAAACTGTTCGACACGTATTCCTTGGCCAACTGCCACGCCCACAAAATGGCGGAAACCGAAAACCTATAAAGTGTCTTAACTAAGCCATAAATAAAGATGGCAAAGTGAAATTTGGCACAAAGGGATCGCATTAGGCAGGGGCATATTTGGACGCAATTTTTTTTTGGAAAAGTGGGGCGTGGCCCCGCCCCCTACTAAGTTTTTTGTGCATATCTCGAAAAACTACTATAGCTATGTCAACCAAACTCTACAGAATCATTTTCTTCAGGCATTTTCATACACAGTTCAAAAATGGAAGAAATTGGATAATAACCACGCCCACCTCCCATACAAAGGTTATGTTGAAAATCACTAAAAGTGCGTTAACCGACTAACAATAAGCGTCAGAAACACTAAATTTTACGGAAGAAATTGCAGAAGGAAGCTGCACCCAGGCTTTTTTTAAAAATTGAAAATTTGCGTGGCGCCTCGCACATATCGGACCAAGAAGCATATCTCAGGGTTTCACTATACCGATTTCAATGAAATTCGGTATATAATATTTTCTTAATTCCCTGATGACATGTACAGAATATGGGGGAAATCAGTTCCCATCATAGCCTTCTTCCAATATAAAGCTATTTTGAATTCCATCTGATGCCTTCTCTGTATAAAATATGCATTAGGAACCAATGATGATAGCGGAATAAAACTTTACAAAAATACGGTATCTGAAAAATATGTAAATGACGTACATATAATGAAGTCTCGATTATCACTTTATCATGCGACAGTATAAAATGTTCTGTGACACCCGAACTTAGCCCTTCCTTACTTGTTTGTTTTAGTTTCAGTTTCAATGGATCAAGCAATTGAGGCTGCGATGAGAGTTTTTCTCCGAGATGTCTTCTAAAGCAATCTAACTCCGTATCTTTTCTTAAATCTCTGGAGCCATCCGTCACTCATTGAATCCGGTCGCGTTTTTCTTTAAGTAAAATCTGAATTCTTAGCCTTTACTTTTAGCATTAATCCGCTTACAGGACAGATTCCTTTCGCGCATTGAACCAAAGGAATGGCTGGAGCTCGACGATTTTAAAGTTTTCTTTTTTCCCGGTCCTTGGTAGTATTATTCACGCATTTTAAAATGGCTTCTTTTTTCTTTTTAATACTGCATATTGTTGACTTAGCGACGGTATATTTTTTGCTAGATTAGTCACACTTATTTTCCGTTTTCTTTAAATGCCTGCTTTTTCTTTAATTGCAAACTACTTCGATTTTTTAGGAGCTCACATTTCGATTGAGTTGATCACTCCGCGAAGAAAAACCTTCCAACTGGAAGTAAAGTCGTTGTCATATGGTAAAATTTGCGCAAATTTTCAATATTAAGGGGATTCCTCGATCTTAAAAATAAAATTTAATGTATTCAATTTGTCTGTATGTTAATAAAAGTGTAGTGAACAAAATTTTGTTCACGTTACTGAAACTTTCTAAATTATGTATGCTCGTTACAGAGTAGTCAATGTAAAAAAGCGTGTTCACGTTAGCCGGTGTTCGTTAGACGGTGTTCACGTTACCGCAGGGGTGCACTGTATATGTATTTGTGGGGCTCCGAAACTTCTTGAATATCCAAGTAAAATGTACTATAGTTTAATTCAATATACCGCCTCTGGTTTAAATTTTGATTGTCAACCTCTAAAGTAAAAGTGAAACAGACAAACGATTAACTTGAGTTCAATAAAGCTATTCTAATCAGCGACATTAGTTTCCAATTTCATTTGAAAACTAAAGAAATAAGTGAAACAAAATTCATTATTTAAGCAATAAGAGTACTAACTAGTTTTTCTCGAAAATTTTTAGTCACTATTTGTCTCATTTCAGTATTGTGGTTGCATCCACTAAAGGCCATTATGCTCAACACTTTTATTTGCATGCTAATTGTGGTGTCGTTTTCGTTTCCTCTTTGTTCTCCAGCTCCTCTATTTTTGTGGAACTTGATTAAAGAGGAAAATCGCAGCTTTAGTTCACCAGCTATTGCCTTGTTTCACATTCAGTTGCCTGTCAATCGGTCTATTAAATGAGATAGCAATGCATCGAATTTACATTACATTCAATGACAATGAAGTAAGAGATGGCGAATTTACAGCTAGCGTTTACAGTAGAATTGATAATACTAGAAGTTGAAGCAAGCGTATCAAAGGACTATGACTAGGTATTTATAGGATTAGAACTAGACATTTTCTAATTTAGAGAGCAGGCCTCAGCACTGGTTATTCGCGATCATTTCGCCACATTTTTCAACTAATATCGCACTGCAACCACCGCATTCGCCTGATTTACCTTCGTGTAACTTCTAGCAAATTCACATGACTACTCCGAGACATCGTTTTACTGACTCAATAGAGGGATATAAAAGCTGACTGGAAGAAAGCTCTGATAAGCCCTCACAAGGGAGGATTTTCAAAGTGCATAGATGACTGGAAAAATCGTTGGCTGAAGATGTATTGCAGTGGGAGGAATTACTTTGAAGGAGATGAAATGCGCAAAATTCAACTTCTAATTTGATATCAGTAGCATATTAATTATTTTTAGAATAGCATTATTAAGACCGTTAAAATCTTCTGCAAACTGGTAAATAAATTTTTTAGCAAATCGGAAAAGATATCATTATTGAGATGGTGCATTATATCACTTCTTTGTTCAATAAATTCAAACATGGATTAAAATCGAAAATTCACTTTTAAAACCTCACTAAAACGACGCGTATCTCAAATACTAATGAATATTTTGACGTGAAGTTTAAGCACTAGATGTCACTAACAGTACTACCAATTTACCGATTCGAAAAACACCCGAAGTATAAAATTAAAAATTCACCTTTCAATTTGATTACTTGTTAGTATATATGAAAAAATTATAAAAAAGCTCCCTATAATTTTTTTAATAATTATTCACAAACATTTTATTTTATTATTTTTTATTAAACTTCATTAAAATTGGCTGCGCTCTTTTAAATATGTTATAATAGCATGTTTTTAATTTTTTTTAAAGTTACATAGAGTTGTGTTCTAAATTAGGGTACAGAAAAATGTAACCTCAACAACTTTTACGAAGCAGAGAGCAAGCGTGTTAAAGAGCATTAAAAATTAAAAAGGGAATTAATTAAAATGAAAGTGTAAAGTTTTCCAATTGAGTTTTTAAATTCACAGATATACGGAATGCCACCACATAATCTTCTATTAGCAGATGGTTCACCTATTTTTCTCCTGCGTAATTTGAATGTGTACCTCAATTATGCAATGGTGCGCTGGTTGGCTATCAGATCACCGAGCTTATTCTTAGGAGGGCCATATTATCTGGAAAGTTTAAAGGTGAAGTGGTCCTGTTACCCGCAATCCAATGATACCATCGGATTCTATGATATCCTTTTAGGAGGCTACATTTCCATTTTGTATAGCAGCTTTTGCAGTAACGATAAATAAATCTCAAGGTGTCCATTTGGTTTGATTCCAAAATCCATGTTTTCTCCATGGTCAGCTATTAGTTGCATGTTACGTGTAGGAAAACCGTTGAATCTATTTATGTTAGCTGAATACGGCTTAACCAAAAAATATTGTCGAGCAATTAAGAGCTAAATTAAGTGAGATTAAATATATTGATATCAAAATGTTAATTATTATTCTTAAAGATTTAAAACTATTTGTTAGAAGTTTTAAGTAATAGAAAATATTTTTAGTTGATTCTTTGTATTAACTCTTGCCTAATTCAATGGAGTATGAACATTTTGTTCAATCGCACTAAAGTACTTCCCTTTCAAATTCCAATCCAGTGGAGTGTATTCTGGATCTATTAACAAAGTGCCTAAATATCTTATTAGATTTCTTAAATTTGCATTACACAGCAAAAACGGGCTTCGAAAGAAAAATGTAGCTACAGTATATCACTTAGAAGTATGCTTATAAACAACAGTATAGTGTAAATACAAGTAAGCACCCAGCCTTTCATTCCACCACGACAAGTCTTTTCTACAAACAAGTTCAAGTCATTCCCAAACAATAGCCAATGACAGACTTGTGTCTATATGTGTGTAAAACAAGATATTTGCGCCGAGTCTGCTTACAAACTACCAGACCCCATCACAAAAGGTCTACAAGATACCAGACACCTTGAAAAGCAACCAAAAGGAAGATCAAAGTTAAACTGTATATTGTACGCGAATCAAAAGCTTTGAACTTTCTTTTCACATATATTTTATGGAGTAAATGAATCACAATCGCCATACTATTCTAGTAAAATAGACAATAAAGTCAACATAAAAACATAACCAATTATTGTTAAAAGCATTTGTACATATATTTGGCTTAGTGTATGTATGTACATTCTTGTAGTTTGGTTTTCACTCTCCATGAAGTACCAACTCGTAACAGAGTGGCTCATTCAAGCACTTAAAAGTAATTACCCATGACGTTTTATGCGACACAATTTACTCAGTATTGATCGTTGAACGGTTGAGAATATGAGCGTGTGAGTACCCATATACATAACATAGATAATTCATAAATCAGTGAAGTGGCATAGGATCAGTCATCGTGTTAGCGAGCACGAAAAAATAACCCAGTGAGAAATTGGAATTAAAATTAAGCATCTAATCTAAATAATTAATAGTATAATGAAAATTAGCAAAATGATATATTCCCTATTATCTTTAAAGACTTGGAACATAAAGGCATTGTATGGCACCAAGGCATTTAGAATCATAAAATGTATCTCGCAGGGCATGTTTGGTTTGCGTTATAGTCTCTTGCGTAATATTAATTCGTTGCTGGAATCCGGCTCGCTGACAGATTTCGATAGATCGCCAATGCAATGAAAGGATGGATTCCTAAGAATTATAAATCCTCAAGTGGTCAAACAGGTTCAAATTCTTTTGTTATCAAATAATCGGATCGTTGGATCATCTGAATCACGATGAAAGACGAGTTAAAATTCAGGTGATTGTCCGTGTGTCTGTCCGTTCTTCCTGGCAACTTGAGTAAAAATTAAGATATCTGATAAAAGTTAGTAGACGTATTTCCTGTAAAACAGTAAGGACGAGTTCGTAGAACACCTATCTAGACCACCGTCATGCCACAAAACGCCATTAAATTACCCACCAAAATCTATAAAATGACATAACTAAGTCCTGAATTAAGATATTCAACTGTGGCGACGCAGGGGTCGCAGTAGCAAGGGTCACCTGTGAACTAAAGAAGTTTGAAGAAATGGATGTGGCCTCACGCTAGCTTTAATGTATATATCCTATTACTTCGGTACAATATCCGAATAGCTCATGACAAATCACTAAAGCCATCCATCAACAATGGAAAAATGGATGACATCGGGTTATAACTCCGTCCACTACCTCTATAACGATTCAGTTAAGGTAGCATACTGAAAGAGCGATAAATAAAAAAATGCTTCAGAGACCCTGAATTTTTATGCCTGGGTAATATCAATGGACGCCAAATTTGGCGTTTTAAACCATATCTTAGGACCCAATTTAAAGTCCATCTGATTCTTTTATTTTTCCAGTATATAAAGTAAAGAATGAGCCAACAGTAAGCCACTTTGTTACCAAAAATTATTTAAATCGGATAGAAAAATATTCAATTCTCCAGATACCGAATATCTTTTAGATTAAGATTTTCGAACTAAAATTATAAATAAATTAATTAAGGGTATAAGTGACAAAATTAAGGGTGCGCGTTTATCTGTGCATCCTTGTGCTCAAAATGGAAAAAATAGGTTTGATCCTGCATGTTGTAGAGTATGAAATGTTAGGTTACCTCAGGCTTGAGTCTTACCTTACTTGCTAATGCGCTCGATTTTCTAAAACGTTTTTCGTAATTCTTGCAGTGATAACTCGAAGACAAAATGGCGTAATCATCTTGACCTTTTTTTCCGGATATTCAGCATATGGCTAAATAGTGACCTATTTGCATTGGTTCCTGATAAAAATCCCGGATTTTGCCAGGCAAAACCACCAAAACTTGGGATGTAAAATTCAACGTTTGTGTTCATTGTACATAAAATATCTTCTAGTTTAAGAAGAATTATTTTGTTTTTTCTACGTAGGAGATCACATAACTCAAAATATTTCATTTTTTTTTTCTTGCGTAAAATCGATTTTTTTTGGTTCGGCATGATTCAGGGGATAAAAATTTGAATCAGAAGACGATTCTGAAGGCTATACTAGAAAAGGACTGATCGAATATTTCAAGAACTGGAAAAATTTTTTTACAAAAGTGAGTTCTTTGGATTACATTTATGGGATCAGGGAATTTGTTTTAAGAAGAATAAAATTCAGAATTAACATTTCAAATAAATTCCACTTTACTTTTGATTGCATTAATATATACATTTTCATTACCATGTGATATACAGATCAAATATTTTCTTGTACACTCACACAATGTAAGAAACGTCTGATAACGCTTCAAAATATGTATTTTCGATAAAACTTCAAATGAACTAGTTTTGTCATTGGCGCATTGCAGTTCTTATGCATTTGTTTGATAGCATACGCAATAGTGTTTTTTTTCTCAGGCCAAACTTTGCTATTTTTTATCAACTACGCTAACTGTGAGTTGTATCTGTTCCAGCAACTTGAAGTTGTTGGCGGTTAATGTAAAAGTGTCATTCTAGTCTGATGTAAAATTAGGAGATTTTAATATCAATACAAATCCGTTCAGTTTTCCTTTAGTGGAATTATTGGAAAATGTCAATGTTATTCAATAATTCTAGATATATTAATTTCTAATATATTAGATTTTTCCATAGCACTATATAAAGTAATACTTATTTTTATATTTTGAAACTTTATTGTGTTTTGTTTAATTAATATTGATTCTGTATTGCATTTTTTGTTTTGAAATAACAAGTTTAATTTTAACATTAAACAACATTAAAGCCATTATTAGAAGCATTCATCCGTCTAGCCACTTTGACCAGACCCTAAATATACTGCGAAACATTTGTAAAAACAAATACTTAAATAGAATTTTGGAATTATTCGCCCACTGCTGCCAGCATTTTCGCACGCTAACTCATAAGGCTCAGTTGGATATTGGCAAATTCCCGCAGTGTAATCTTTTATTATATGCTGCACATATTTTTACGAATAATGCCATGAGTATACATACAAAGGAACATATAAGCTAACAGCCGTGTCTTCATTCCACAGCAGAATTTACATATGACTGAAATCATTTTATTATTATTTTTTGGCTTCCGCTCAGTTATTCGCCTGCGTGGTCAAGTAGATTAATTATGATTCGGTTACAGTTGTCTATGAAAAAGCTGGAATATAATAATGCAAATTTGCAAAAAGTTGCTTGAAAATGTTGATATTGAGTGAATACTATAAGGCAATGTGTTAGCGGACTATATGCTACTTTCCGTTTGATCTGAGAAAAAAACATAAACATGTTTTAGAGAAAATTCATTTAAAACTATGTGGAGTGTATGTAAGTAGTAGATTTTTATAAAGGAACAAATATGGAAAGCCAAAGTTCGGTCATAACCGAACACGTTATACCCTTGCAACTTGCCAGAACAAAAGGCGGGGATGTTTCTCTAGTAGTTGGCAAAAATTTATATTAAAATTGGCGTGGTCTATGTGATGTAAAGTCAACCGCAAGCTCGAAAATCTTTATATTAGATATATGGGGGCTAATGGAGATATTGATCCGCTTCAAAACGTCCTATTATCAGAAAGAGTTATCTTCAAATTTCATTCATATATCTTACACACTAACCTATATTTAGAGTAAAAAGTCAACTATAGGTACTGGGGTTGACATATTCGGTACATAGGGAGTTGAACAGTTTCGGTTTGATTTGGAGAAGCTTTGGTCATAAAGTGCAAAAGCCACCAGCCTAAAAACTGGGGACTACCAAGCGGGATTTATAACTGGAGGCACCTCCGTTCAGATGTGTATGGTACGACCGATTCCTGAAAAAACGCAGAAAAATAATGTTATGACATTTCACTTGTTTATAGACTTCAAAGCGATCATATGATACTGTAAGTAGTTAAGCTGCTCTACGTATCCTAAAATGAGTTTGTTTTATCAATACTTCGTTATGAATCACCAGGGGTAATTAATTAATTTTCTTTATTTTGATAACGTTGTCATCGTCAGTTGATGGTAATAAGCCCGTCCTCGTCGTGGTCGTCGCCAACGCGTTCTCGGCCTTTTTGAATTTTTACCAAACGGTGTATGTTGAGGCTTTGTAAAGAGCATTTTGAGATTTCTCGTCATCAGAAATTTAAAATTCTTGGCTGAATAATTTCACTCATCAAAATCGCCGAATGCACTTTACTTTTACTTCAGAAGAAAAGCGTTCACCTAAACACTTGGTTTAATTATTTAGATGACTCATTTGCACAGATGCCGCACTGAGCAGTCCTACCAACTAGAAGAATTAAATGTCGACAGATGAGTTTCGGTGCCAAGAAATTTAAAATTAAAAGTCTCTATTTCTTGTCCTCCGAAATAACAGCTGTCAAATACAAATCAAAAGAAGGATTGTTTTGATTGAAAACAAGCACGACTAAAACCATATATCTGTAGAGTTTCTATCTTTTTCACTATTCTTTTTTGCTTTTTAAACCAGTATGTTGTTAAAGCGACCTTTATATATATATTATTTGCGGCGACTTAACGATAATGGTATTTTAAAGCTGTTAGCGGGTGAAGCCGTAGGCTGAAAGTTGGTTAATAAAATGTAGTTGTGTTACATACCAACCTCAGAACATATGGTATTAGCCAATATGTATATAATAATACTTATTGCACCAATCAGTCAGAACCCTCCAATAAAGTATTGAACTTCAAAAATTCTTACATTAACATTTTGAAAAGATGTTTAGGGCTTTCAACTATACTCGATGGCATCAGATATTGTGACATGTCAATAGTATACTTATATTACGGACAAGTCAGCTCCATATGTAAAGATTTGTGTATAAACATTTTAATCATTAGCCTTGGACAACGTGGTTCATGTGAACCTAATTTCCTGAATATCACTTATTCCATTCCTTTTAGGTAAATATTTATATAGTATAAGTATACACATTATATGATAAATTATGACAATGGGGGAATTAGTACAACTTAGTTGAAGCTTTGTAACTACAATGAACAGATACATATTTTTATGGGCATTTGTCATTACTTGATTATATCGGGTGATTTTTTAAGAGCTTGATAACTTTTTTTTTTTAAAAAACGCATAAAATTTGCAAAATCTCATCGGTTCTTTATTTGAAACGTTAGATTGGTTCATGACATTTACTTTTGAAGATAATTTCATTTAAATGTTGACCGCGGCTGCGTCTTAGGTGGTCCATTCGGAAAGTCCAATTTTGGGCAACTTTTTCGAGCATTTCGGCCGGAATAGCCCGAATTTCTTCGGAAATGTTGTCTTCCAAAGCTGGAATAGTTGCTGGCTTATTTCTGTAGACTTTAGACTTGACGTAGCCCCACAAAAAATAGTCTAAAGGCGTTAAATCGCATGATCTTGGTGGCCAACTTACGGGTCCATTTCTTGAGATGAATTGTTCTCCGAAGTTTTCCCTCAAAATGGCCATAGAATCGCGAGCTGTGTGGCATGTAGCGCCATCTTGTTGAAACCACATGTCAACCAAGTTCAGTTCTTCCATTTTTGGCAACAAAAGTTTGTTAGCATCGAACGATAGCGATCGCCATTCACCGTAACGTTGCGTCCAACAGCATCTTTGAAAAAATACGGTCCAATGATTCCACCAGCGTACAAACCACACCAAACAGTGCATTTTTCGGGATGCATGGGCAGTTCTTGAACAGCTTCTGGTTGCTCTTCACCCCAAATGCGGCAATTTTGCTTATTTACGTAGCCATTCAACCAGAAATGAGCCTCATCGCTGAACAAAATTTGTCGATAAAAAAGCGGATTTTCTGCCAACTTTTCTAGGGCCCATTCACTGAAAATTCGACGTTGTGGCAGATCGTTTAACATTCAACATTTAAATGAAATTATCTTCAAAAAGTAAATGTCATGAACCAATCTAACGTTTCAAATAAAGAACCGATGAGATTTTGCAAAATTTTATGCGTTTTTTTTTAAAAAAAAAGTTATCAAGCTCTTAAAAAATCACGAAAAATTGATACGTTAATCCGATCTGAACAATTTTTGTGGAGATTATGTTATTACCTTAAGCAGTAATCTATGCCAAATTTCGTGGAGATACCACGTCAAATGCGAAAGCTTTCTATAAAAGCACTTGATTCCGATCGTTCAGTTTGTATGAAAGATATATGCTATAGTTAACCGATCTGAACAATTTCTTAGGAGATTACATTGTTACCTTAGAAAATAACTTATATCAAATTTCGTGAAGATATGTATATCGTCAAATGTGAAAGTTTTCCATGCAAGAACTTGATTCCGATCGTTCAGTTTGTATGGCAGCTATATACTATAGTGGTCCGATCTGAATGATTTAATGGGAGATTCTAGCATTGCTATTGGTAATGATCTGTGCCAAGTTTTGTGAATATATCTTGTCAAATGTGAAAGTTTTCCATACAAGAACTTGATTCCGATCGTTCAGTTTGTATGGCACCTATATGCTATAGTTAACCGATCTGAACAATTTCTTCGGAAATTACATTGTTGTCTTAGAAAATAATCTATACCAAATTTCATGATTATATCTTGTCAAATGTGAAAGTTGTCCATACAAGCATTTGATTCCGATCGTTCAGTTTGTATGGCAGCTATATGTTATAGTGATCCGATATCGGCCGTTCCGACAAATGAGCAGCTTCTTGAGGAGAAAATGACGTTTGCAAAATTTCAAAACGATATCTTAAAACTGAGGGACTAGTTCGTATATATACAGACAATGGACAGACAGACGAGGACATGGCTAAATCGACTCAGCTCAACATACTGATCACATTTTATATATACACTTATACTTTATAGGGTCTCCAACGCTTCATTCTAGGAGTTACAAACTTCGTGACAAGCTTAATACCCTGTTCAGGGTATAAAAATTAGCGCGTAATTGGAAGGTGAAACGAAAACATCGATGACAACATACAAGTATAACAAAGGTGGAACGATATGTCCCTGCCAGAGAACTGCAACGAGTAATAAATTTTTGTTTATCCTTAAGTACTGATTCTTTCCGATCCGATTCTGTCAGTTCGGTTCATGTACACGAAGCAAACCGTTTGTCTTTAAATCAGCGTTAAAGAACAACTTTGTATCACTGAAATACCCGAAGTGATGCAAACTCATGCTTCAATGATTGAAATGGTCGACAGCGTTCGGTTTTGTGTATCATCTCCTAAAAACACTGATAAACTCGTGCACTTCTGTCTGTTTTTCAAATTATATATGTTTGTGACCCATGTATGTATATATATATACACATGTTATATGTATAATGGAAAATCCATCAGTACTATACATACAATAAATGTATGTATATAGTATGTATGTACTTACTCGATGGAATTTTGCAAATGTTACGCATCGAAAATTTGTAACATGCGCGAGATTTTCCAAAGCTGATATATTTTTTGCCACACGCCAGTTCCAAATCAGACGAGATGCGACAGCATGCGAGAAGTGAACCGATAAAAAGTGTAATGGGCGAGTTGGCGGGCGGTAAAAGCTGTGAATATGAATGATGGCGGTGTGCTATTTTTTTGCCTACACGTTTTTTCTCATCACAATGCTATGGCTATTCTCTGTTATGCAGGGTGGAGTTATTTTGCGGTTTGCTTCAGCAATATCTCCAAGTCAGTCCGCTTGTGACTGGTAAGCTTCGATAAAAGAGTGCCATCAGTCGAAAAAGTACAAAGTGCCACCATCTAAGCCCTAAATAGAGATTAGAGAGCACAAAATTGGCGGAACGAATCACATTAGGAGAAGCATCTGTGGTTTAAAATATATTTAAAAACAAATAAGGTCAATATTTTTATGCTCTTGTACTTTGCAGAGTATTAAAATCCGAGGAAAGATATAGTATTTTCAAGATGTAGAACCAATCATATACGAGTAAAGTCAGCTGAGTATGTTTCGAAAATATTGATAATTAGTTATATAGGGGCTGAGTACCATGGCTATCGCTCAAATTTATCTATTTTAAAACATAAACCAGTGGTCGGCATTTCATAGCAAAATTTTGCAAAAGCTAACTTCACACGTGCACGCCTACGCTCTATCGTTCAGTCGTTGTCGGGCCAGCAACGAATTAACATCACGCGAGACTATAGCGCAAAACCAAATATGCCCTGCGAGAAATATTTTATGATTCTAAATGGCTTTGGTGCCATGCAATGCCTTTATGTTCCAGAGTGCTTTTAAAGAATGAGGGAATATATCCTCAAAAGGGCTTTTGTTAATTTTCATTATACTCTTAATTAATTACAAACATTTTGCTTAATTTTAATTCCAATTTCTCACTGGAGCGACTTTTTTCGTGCTCACCAACACGGTGACAGATCCTCTCACGCCGACCACTGACATAAAGCATGCACTGGTACTCGATACGAACGCGCTCTTATTTTCATTGGCATAAGGGGTCATCCCCATGTGATGGCCCTGTTTTTAGGGATTTTTAGGATTTTTCTACGACCCAGTAAATAGATAGAGATTTAAGTTTAATATTATTTATTAATATATATTTCGACAATACAAATATAAATTTTTAACTAAAAATATTGTGTATAACTAGAGTTACAGCGTTCTGAACACCCCAGTCTCGAAAAAATGAGCTTGCACTTCCTCCACAATTCCGGCTGATTGGCTTATCTGAAAAAAAAACGGCGTTTTAAACTGTATGCCTAAATGCACGGAATGAACTATTATCAAATGAATATACAAAAAACTGGACTTTTGGTAGACATTTGAAATAAAAGTTGCGATTTTTCCGTTTTTTTTTTGTGTTTTTTGCGATAAAAAAATAGAAATTTTGCATTGATAATAGTTCATTCGATGCGTTTATATGTATTGAGTATGTCCTATAAATTTCAAGTCATTCGGTCAAGCCGTTTTTGAGATACGATGGAGGAAAGTTTGAAAAACACAGTTTTGAGGAAAAACTACGCGTTTCAAAGTTTAAGTCCGGTTTCCCAAAACTATGACAGCGTAACCCTGCCAGCTCAGCGCTCCGAACGGCACTTGCTTCTACTAGCTGTATCTTTAAACGACTTGGAATTTTCAAAAAATTCGCTACTACCGTATTCTAGACGGTAAGCTAACCCAATTTATATGAAAAAAAAGTTGATTTTTTGAGCCCATCACATGGGATGACCCCATAACTCACATCTTGACCCAATATGCTTGCAGTACAAAGTCACCCCGAAGTTCTGAAAAATCTATATGTATTAGAGTATGTGAGGCTGAGAGAGTATTTGTTCGATTCAACCCAGTTTTGAAATACAGACATACCATTATAAGAAAGAGATTACACTTTACTTTCAGTTATATATATCACTCATTGACCCACATTTTCGATCAAAAGTCAACTATAGATACTGGGATCCAAATATTCGGTACCTAGGGGCTTAAACAGTTTTTATTGAATTTAGACAATTGTTGGACTTAATGATACACCCACTAGAAACATTATTCGTGCAAAGTTTTAACCCGTTTTATTAATTGCTTCTTGATATGTCTACTGGAAACTGAAAATATCAAACGTTATTTAAAAAGTGCTTTATGGAAAGTAGGCGTGGTTGTTTTCTGCTTTCGTCCATTTTCACAATGTAACATAAGAATGTAAGAATGACCTTAAACCTGACTATATACTATCCACCTCGTTTAAAAGTCCCTGAAATCAGGTTAAAGACTTTTTTTTTTTTTTGGAACTAGGTCAAAGATTTCTAGCCAGGTGGAGATTACAACGCAAAACACCTACGTGCTGGGGCTCACGTCTTGATCCGGAAAGGACGACAGTTATTATCAAACTGTTATAAATGGGCACAATAACCTTGAAATAATATCTCCTGGTAAGCCGACATATTGGCCTGGTGATCGTAAAATACCAGATTTAATTGATTTTGTAATCAAAATATGAATAAATCCTTTACATAACAGCTGATGCATGTACTGATCCCTATCTTCCTGATCATTCTCCTGTACTAATAAAGTTATTTAGTTTACAACCCATATTCGTTAATCCAAGAGATGGTCCTAACTTCTTATAAAACAGATTAGCTAAAAATATAAAAAATACGTCAGTATACACATTAATATTGAGTACAAAATAAATACAAGAAAGTGATATTGACGAAAGTATAAGAGAAGTTAATGATATAATAGCAGCGCGGCTGTCTGTAACACCAAACAAAAGATATACTCGTAATCCCTTGGCTTCAGAAAAATCTCTAATAGAAATAGAAATGCTTGGCAAAATGAAAAAAGGCGTGCAAGACGTGAATGGCAGACAAATCCGCTCCCCCTCCACTCAGCTTCAATTGAAAGCTGCGGTACGGCGTAAATTAAAAAAGCTCCAAACGTGAGGGAAGGAATTGAACACCGAAATGTATATAAAGAGAGAAAGCTGTGTCCAAATTCAAACAGAAAGCTGGAAATTCCCTTTGGAAAGCCCAAAGTCCATGAAGCCACCAACTGACTCCAACATGCCAATACGAGGACTTGGGTGGAAATTGGGCTCGAAAGTGACGAGGGAAAAGGCTAATTGTTTTCGCAAATCACCTAGAAAAGGTATTTCCAACCCAATTTGCCAAAGAATAACTTTATGCTGTCAATGCCCACCCAACACAGCTGAAAGAGTCGATCGACTCTCTTAAAGACCTCACCTACAGAAATTATTTGTATCATCAAAGAACTTAATGAAATCCAAAAAGCGCCGGATATGATAATATTTCCCCAAAAATGCTAAATTGGGTGCAATTATTTGCTTTGTAGAGGTGCTCTCTTTGCTCTTCAATGCCAATTCTTTAGTTTCCGGATACTATCAATTTCATGGAAAAAGTCGCAGATTATCTTGATAAGATAAACCTGGGAAAGACTTAACACAGCCGTCTTCATACAGAGGACCAATCAGTCTTTCTACCCTGTCTTTCAAAAGTATTTGAAAAAGTATTACTATCCAAAGATAACTCCCTTTCCTCCATGAAAATAATACAATACCCATGCATCAATTCGGTTTTTCGTGCGGAAACATGGCACAATAGAGCAAGTAAAATAGAATTACTAACGAGATAAGGAAAGCATTTGAGCACAGGGAGTGCTGTTCAGCAATATTTTTAGGTGCAAGCTCCAGGCGTTTTGAGTAAAGGTGTAGCACGAAAGGTCTTTTATACAAGAATTAAAAAAATAGTAAAAATTCTGCACCTTTAGAACTATATATAAAACATTGGAGTCTTATTTAAAAATAGACGATTTGTGGAGCCTACAAGTGGGAGATTTCATATCTGATGAACGACAGATAAGAGCTGTAGTGTACGAGGCAGTGTTTTAGGCCCAACGCTTATACATCATATATGCAGCAGATCTTCCAGCAGCTAATAATGTATTAACTTCAACTTTTGCTGGATGGCCCACAGCTATAGTGAGCCGTAACAAATGCCACATTTAGCATCACGAATATTGGCGAAAATTTAAAGTTCTGTCGAAAGAGTGGCTAGCGAACTGGCGTATAAACGTGAATGAACAGAGAGTGTAAAGCATATTACATTTTTCGCTTCTAAGACCAAAGATGTGCCCGGCAGTAGAAATAAACAATATATTAGTACCAAGCGGAACGAGTAACATATCTTGGTATTCACACCTAGATAGAGAGAGCTCCGTGAGGAAGAAAACGCATCTCTGAAGTAAAATAACATGTATGAAGATTAAGAGCTGCAAATTTAAATTGGCTTTTAAATAAAAGCTCAAAGAAACTTGAGTCTGAGACAACAAAGTGCTTTTGTATAATGCGGTCATAAAAGCCGATTTGGATGTATGGCATTCAACTGTGGGGTACGACCTGTGCAACCAATATTGATATATTACAAAGGTTTCAATCAAGAAATGCTTAGAACCAGTCCACGTGTTCACACCATGGTACATGCGTAACAAAATATCCATAAAGACCAAAAGGTATCCCTATGGTAAGAAAGAAGTAGAAGACAGCAGAATTAAATATATCTAAACTCCGAGATCCACCCCAAACCCTCTGGCTAATGCTGGTACATTCCTGCACGATCAAACACGACTTAAAAAGAAGAGATATGCCAGCGTACTAAAGACAACGTACCACAAAACGAAACAATCACTTAGCGGAGCCTGTCTAGTTTTAATAGATTTAAGATTTTATAACTTATTGATTTAGGCTTTTAAGAAAAGCCAGATTCAATAAAATAAAATAAAATTTTGGAAAAAAAAAAAAAAAGAAAAGAATGAATATCGAAATCGGCTGGTCGGATCCCAAGATATGAGATTTCACTAAAAACGGTGTTACACCCGTCGTCCAATTTTCACCCCGGCTTTCATAAAGCTCTCTCATACCACCTTGTTTGTAAAATTTATTGTCTCTGGCGTATTTAGTTATTGATTTCTCTCGCCTTTAAAAGTATCGTTATATGGGAAGGGAGCGGGGTGCATTTTCATCAATTTTCATATCGTCGGTAGAAGTTCTTATAAGATTTTTACTCAATAAATTTGGTTGATGTACTTTACTGATTTAGGAGATATGTAGATTAAACTTCCTAAAGAACGGGCCACGCGTGCCATTGCTACTGCAATTCTCTGTACTAAATTGAAGCTTTATATCTTAATGTGGCGCTTATTTATGGCAGTTTATGTGTTTTCGGTTAGTGGCGATTTGTGGGTGTGACAGTGGTCCGATTACGCCCATCTACGAACTCAAAATTCTTTTTTGCACCAAGGAACCCAAATATAAAATGTCATCGAGATATACCAATTTTTACTCAAGTTATAGCTTGCACGGACGGACAACTGTCAGACAGACAGTCAACCGGAATCTTTTCTCGTCACTCTGATCATTTATATGTAGGAAAACGTGAATTATTTTATTTAGTTTACTTGTGTTGTTTTATTACAGTTTGATTATCTTCCGATAAGTGGGTCCATTGTGGTCTTATGTGTTGAGTTTTCTCTTATGCAGTCCGTCTCAGGAGGATGGAGTCATGTGTAGAAGTTCACGCAAGTGAGGAAAGTTCTCTGATCGCCATTCACTTGGGAGTGAACAGAAACGATTCTTTT
>NC_052500.1:56040837-56061820 GCF_016617805.1 Bactrocera tryoni | reverse complement strand
TCTGTACATTTACGCACCAGAACAGAAACCAAAAAATGTTGTTTATCAAGCTGCGCTACATTGAATAAAATTAAGAAAAATCGAAAATAAATGATTTTCAACAATATATAAATAAAACTTTCTTTTCATTTCAAAACACATAATTTCACGCAGGACAACGGCTGCGGGGTCAGCTAGTAAATTATAATAATGTGGGTATTGTGATTAGATATAGTATACCACTTAGAGTCAGTGAAAACAAACTTCTAAAATTTCGTTGCGTAAGTATTATAACTTTAGTCAACAGTTTAGAACCACAGTGAGTTAGTTTTTTAACTTAGTTGTTGGTGTAACTAAACCAAAAAAAGTTATCAGGAAAATGTGAACAAAAGAAGTCAATATATAATTTAAATCACTGAACTAAATCATTATTTTCCCAATGTGTGGTATTAGAAACATATCTTGATCGGGCTACGACATATGGATTTCGTCGTTCGACACGCCTCATAGAAACCACGCCCAATTAAAAGGAAACAACAGCCTCGGATGAAGGATCGCACTTTTGGTGACCACCACAGCAAACGTATTAAGGACTTTGATTATAGGGCTTGCACCTGGAATGTCCGGTCTCTACATTAGGATGGTACCGACGCGGGCATCCTTGTTACAGCAGTTGGAAAATTCAGCCCTCATGGCTGATCGACTTGGCAGGGGCCCGAAATATGATTGTCTGCAGTACTAGATTCCAGCACAAGAAAATTCATCAAGCTGCTTAACTGTCTTCGGATCGAAAAGTTAGGTGGACGACACGCCTCCAAAGTCGAGAAGCTACTATAACAACCGACAGCTAAACGGTTTTCAACTCACTTACACTTCTGCTCTCTGAGAGCACTTATCAGCAACTCGGTATTCGGAAAACAGAAAGAACAGCTGGTACGATGACCACTGCCGTGTCGCAGAGGAGAGAAAACAGACTGCCTACCTTGCACCGATACGAATGACCAAACCACGTTTGGGATGGGATAGATACCGAGAGTTGAAGAGGGAAGCAAGACGCAAATGAGGACGAACAAAGGAAATGTGTGAAAAGCTGGCCAACACGGGCCATTGAAGTTTCTACGAAAGTATACGGCAACTAACGGGAAGTTTCGATACCGGGGCATAGTCTTTTAGAACCCAAAGTGGTTATCTAGTAGTTGATGTTCAGAGCATACTAAAATTATGGAGGGAACACTTCCTGGATGTTGAGCGGCAGTGTAAGTGTAACTTCTTGAGATGGCTGGCTTTGCAAATTAGTCTGCTGATGAAATTAAAAATCGCTTCAAGGGAAACTTTTGCAAAGCGACAGACCGAATCTAATATTAACGAGGATTTCTACACAATAGGAATTAAAACTTAAAGTTCTTAGTAACAAAAAATAATATTAATGAATTATTTTCCAAAAAACTTTTCGGTGGTACATTCGTTAGTACGTTTTCGTTTTAGTGAAGTAAAGTAATTATAAATAGCCCTAATTACCAGTTGCATGTATTTCCCAATTGGTTCTATTTTTTTGCTGTGAGTTGGAATGCGAAACTTTAACTTTCGTTTTATACAAATATTTTCTACGTTGAGTTCTTCTTACTTAATACAAACGTTTTTATATTCCCTTTTTTATAGTTTTGCTAAAAACTATTACCAATTGATTCCATTCAAAATATTTCTTACAATATAACAACAAAATATCATAAAATCTCTTTATACATATGTGATATTCATTTAACTCATTCACTCATTTAATTAGTGTAAAGTTAAACTATGCAACTTCCAATTCAAGTCTTATAGTTACTACACTCTATTCACTCGACTCTTTCTCACTTTCCTTGCCTCTGTTCTATATTTTCTCTTTTTTCATTGCAGATATTCCGCAAACAACGACAGTAACCGCGTTAGCACCTACGGTGGCTCTAAATACTGTGCCAGTAGTGGTTACGAAATACAACAACAAAGGTGTGTATAAATGTAATAAACCGAAAAGATAAAAATTAATTCAAATAAATGCTCAAACACAATTATTTTGTACTTTTACATAAATTTATTTTGCTGCTCCTCGCATGTTCTCCACCTCACAACAAACAATATGGATACTGTTATGTCTATAGCATCACAAGTTCTTACGCTTCCCCTAAGATCCATAACTTCACTTTGACTGACTTTAACTTACCTGAGCAAGTCCCTCAACTAATTAACACATCAACTTGTCCCATTTATGTTATTATTCCATAGCAATGCTTTTTGTTTTATCGTGTTTCTTGGGGTGTATTAGTACAATATAAATGAGGTTAACGTTATCTATTTAATTTCTTTTAAAATGACAAACACAATTCTAATGGGTGCACGTTTCGACAAAATAGATCAACGTTTCAGTATAAAAATTCACCGCATAAAATCGAATGTTGCAGATATATCATCGTCATCACCCTTGAACAATGTTTATATTGGTGCTACATCGAGCTTATGGAATTCACAGGATCACGGCACAGGGCGAGAGTATAATCAATGTGAGTACATAATAGAAATATGATACTATATTCGATATTTTTTAATTTCTAGGAGAAAAATTACAAAGAAAATGTTATCAAATAATTTTGTGCCGGTTTAGGACTTTCATAAAAAAAGTTCTTCGCACAATAGTGAGTGCACTTTCCTATGTGAGAAATGAAGTTGTCCAAAGAGAGACCAACAGGTGCCCACTGAAACAAAACCACTTGAAGAAATTAGCAGTTGCTAGCGGTTCTTTTGTTTGAAGATCCATGAAAATGTATGCTGCTCAAGTAATAGAAAATAGTTTACGCCGTATACTAAAAAGATTCTACCCACAATATTCTCCCTTTACGCTTCAATTGAGCTCAATCTTTGGAAATATTCCTACAAGAAGACAATAAACGGTTGTTGCTTTAGATTTCATGTATTCTCCAAACTGTTGTAAGAGAAAAAAGCACAAGCAACATTAATATATTTTTGATTTATTCTTAACATATTTTTCATAGATTTCTTTAGTTTCAATATTTGTGCATACGATTTGCATTCAACAGCAGCACCACACTTTCCACTATGGCAATATGACAAACGATTATGCCACTTGAGATGTCAGCACTTACTCTCGGCTGTCGGGTGACTTCTCTCTTTTTTCATGTCACACTCAACACTATAAACCCAAAAGATATCAGTTAAAATTGTGCCTGTCAATATCGCTCACACCGCAAAGGGGAAGGAAAAAGCACAGAAAATGCATTTTCATGTGGGTATTTGCAGAGCTTGCTAAGTCGCTCCGGTTCAGTAAGTGAAAGGTATATAAACAGTTTCCTTTTTATACCCTGAACAGGGAGAGCAACGTTTACTTCGAAGTTTGTAATACCCAGAACAAAACACCGGAGACCCAATAAAATATACAGTAAGTGACAAAAGTGTGTAAGAATAATAGGCAAAATGAAAATTCTCCGTACTGACATACTATATATGATTTTAAGTTAGCCCTAACTTTCAAAAAATGCGTAAATAAATTTGACAGCTGGCAGATTTTTAGTTCGTGAATTAAATCATTTTGAATAAAGTAACTCTTTTCATAGTGAAAAATATGGATAAAAATGAATTTCGCGTGTTGATAAAATATTGCCTTTTGAAAGGAAAAAATACAGTTAAAGCAAAAACTTCACTAGATGATGAGTTAACATCAAAAAAGTAAACAAAATAATTTCGAATCACTGTAAAGTATAGTTGTTTGCGTTAGCAGGCACTCTAGATGAATATTTAGGTATGAGAAAGCCCTGCGCAAAGTGGGTGACTCGCGAGCTGACTTTTGACCATAAACAACAACGAATTGATGATTCGGAACAATGTTTGAAGATGTTCAAGCGTAACAAACCCAAGTTTTTGCATCGAAATGCGCTATTGGATGAAACTCCATTGTTTCACTCTGAAATCCACTTGATAGTCATTCGGGTGTTCTGATCTGGCCCGAAGAGACTATTTTCTGTTCTCAGGCCTCAAAAGAATGCTCGTTGTTAAATAATTCCCTTCTTCACTAAAAGCACTGACTTTTAAGGCTAGGCGTCAATCTAAGGCGACTTTACAATCTGCAAATTTATTTATTTAGTATTATTCCTAAGCTGACACTATAATCTGCAACGAGATTGTCTATATAGCATTACCAGAGCATAAAGTTATCACATAAACTGAACATACCCATATGTGCTATGAAAAAAAAAGCATCTGTGGTATAGAAGTCTTGGCTGTTAACTGGCTTAACAGTAAGATGTCTGAAGTATCCAACTGCCAATGAAAGCTGACATTAGTACGTATACAAAAATTGCCAATATTCTAATATTAAAGGATTGCTAGGTAGACACATGCATTCTCAACTGCTTGATTGCGTACAGTAGTAAGCCTTCTGTACCTTTTAAGTACAATTATTTTTTCGACGAAATATACTTGTAATACTCACTTTAGATTTATAGGCATTGATATTTATAGACAGATGATACTTTTTGCGTTAAACACAAGTGTTTGTTAATTGTTTTCATTCATGTAAGCCAAAGGACAAAGTTTTAGCTTAGCAGAATATGTTTCAAAATTAAATTGTCTACTATCATTCTCAACGCAGTTAACTTCGAAATGAAGCTGTGATACCCAAAGAGTATTCATAATATTATGTAGCTACATTCAGTGTTTTCCCTGTCCTTAAGCATGTGTTAGGTAAATTTGTTATCCGAAAGACAGCGATAGTTAATATGCCCTATATTCCCATTCCCATGATAGTCGGGCCCACGTAAGCGGAACGGACCCGCAGGCAAGGACGGCATTTCTGCCGTTACAACAACACCCTATATACTTTCGAGGCATTTTTTAAGATTTTGCAAACTGTTGATAACTTTCACACAATCAAATATATATTATTGGATTTAAGTTCCGAAAAAAGACACATCACAAGGTAACGTACTATACATAAAGATTGCACTAATAAAAGCATTTTATCGTATTTTTAATCGGTATAAATGCTACATTATGCCGATCTGTTGCTTTGCTTAGCACTATAATCTTCGCCGAATTTTGTTAATATAATTCAATTTTCAAACCGATCAATTTCTATTTTTCGATATCGGCAGTTCCGACCAATATGCAGTTTCTAACGGAGAAGAGGACGTGTGCGAAATATCAGATCGATATCGAAAAGCTAAAGGATAATACACTGACAGAATAAGCAAATAGGATCTCGGATATTTCCTTATTGCATGTTTCCTTCTGGAAAAATTATCTTCAGGCTATAGTAAGAGGTTTGATTTGCAGTTTTTTTAAATTATATTCCTACAACATATTGCTAAGCTGATGGACCTAATTGAACGGAGCGAGTGTATTTCGAAAAATTTTTCTGTAATATCGATTTTAAATTTTAGAATGTTAATAAAAATGAGGATGTGTCCCATAGAATTATGAAAATATTTTTTTTTTTCAAGTTTCACACTAAGTGGGTCCCTTAATGGGTTCTACACAGTTAGGCCGAAAGAAACGAATTTTCCAAAACTTTTTCTAAAAACACTTTTTAGTTTATTAATTCCAAAGTTTGTACATATAGGCTTTGCCTTAGTAAAAATATTTATTTAGAGCGGAACTACAGCCGACTTCCGGGAGCTCCTCTCAAAAAAGACGTTTTGCGGTGACCACTATATCTGTGAATTGGATACTCTAAAATTAATTAACCAAACAGATTTCGTTAGAGTTATCTAATAATTAATAGAAGGAATAAGCAAAATAAATTTTGTTGACAAAATACCGATTTCTCCATAAATTTCAGCCTTAAAGTAAAAAAAACAAATATTAATCGGTTAGAAAAAATCTTGAATTAATTACTAAAAACTATATTTAAGAAGCTTGTGTTTAAATTTGAGACTAATCCGTTTAGTCGTTTTCGAGTAATGTTGGTCAACGCGGTTAAAGTTTGGCCTTGCACTCCCAAGCGCTCTGAAACGTCTTTTCAAATTTGCGTGTAACTTCGGACATATTCACCGGAACGATATGAAATTGTCTGTGTGTTTCCTTAAATATACGTAAATTAAGGAAATAAAATTAAAACAAGTAATAAGAGGGTAAGCTCGGGTGCAACCGAACATTTCTAAATCTTGCAAATTGCAAGAATCAAAGCCAGGGAAATTCTTTAAGGCGTAAAACCAATCATATAGAGTAAAGTCAGCCGGACGTTCGAATATCCCGATATTAGTTATATAGGGACTAGGTCAAGGTTTTGCTCAAATTTAACTATTTTAGGCAAAAAGATACTCTGTTATGAATAAAACACTCTCTCTTATTTTCATGGTGATAACTCACATATTGGTCGATATACATATGCGGTACAAAGTCACCTAAAAGTTCGAAAATCTTTATATTAGGTATATGGGTGCTCAGGGAAGTATTGAACCAATTTTTGACATACCGACATACTATTATAGGAGAAGAATTATTTTTTAATTCCAGTTATATATATCACACATTGACCTACATTTTCGATCAAAAGTCAAGTATGGGTACAGGGGTCTAAATATTCGGTACCTAGGGGCTTGAACAGCTTTTATTAGATTTTAACAATTTTTGGTCATAAATTGGCATATACTAAAAAGAAAAAAGCTCCGTCAGGATCGGGAAGGAGCTCTCCGAGCCGTTCGATACCAAACGAGGTTTCAGACAAGGTGACTCCCTATCGTGCGACTTCTTCAACCTGCTTTTGGAGAAAATAGTTCGAGCTGCAGAACTAAATAGAGAAGGTACCATCTTCTATAAGAGTGTACAGCTACTGGCGTATGCCGATGATATTGATATCATCCGCCTCAACACCCGCGCCGTTAGTTCTGCTTTCTCCAGGCTGGACAAGGAAGCACAGAAAATGGGTCTGGCAGTGAACGAGGGCAAAACGAAATATCTCCTGTCATCAAACAACCATTCGCCGCACTCGCGACTTGCACTCTCACGTCACTGTTGACAGTCATAACTTTGAAGTCGTAGATAATTTCGTCTATCTTGGAACCAGCGTAAACACCACCAACAATGTCAGCCTAGAAATCCAACGCAGGATTGCTTTTGCCAACAGGTGCTACTTCGGACTGAGTAGGCAATTGAAAAGTAAAGTCCTCCGATGAGTCGACGTTGCGAGTTTTCGAAAATTCTGCGAAAGATTTATGGTCCTTTGCGCATTGGCCACGGCGAATATCGCGTTCGATGGAACGATGAGCTGTTCGAGATATACGACGACATTGACATAGTTCAGCGAATTAAAAGACAGCGGCTACGCTGGCTAGGTCATGTTGTCCGGATGGATGAAAACACTCCAGCTCTGAAAGTATTCGACGCAGTACCCGCCGGGGGAAGCAGAGGAAGACCTCCACTCCGTTGGAAGGACCAAGTGGAGAAGGACCTGGCTTCGCTTGGAATATCCAATTGGCGCCACGTAGCGAAAAGAAGAAGAATCGCGTAAGCGGTGTCTACGCCAATTAAGAAGAAGAGGAAAGAGATTATTCGTGCAAAGTTTTATCCCGTAATATTAGTTGATTCTTGATTTATGTACTGGAAACTGAACTAATCGAGTGGAATTTTAAACTGTGCTATATGGGAAGTGGGAGTAATTGTTGCCCGATTTTGCCTATTTTCACACTGTAACGGAATGTTAAAAAAATTGTACATACTAAATTTCGTCGAAATCGGTTTGTCGGGTCCCAAGATATGGGACTTAACCAAAAGTGAGCGGTACCACGGTCATCGTCCAATTTTCACAACGTCTCTCGTAGAGCTCTTTCATATCATCTTAGTGGTAAAATTTAATGTCTCTGGCTTATGTAGTTATTGATTTATAGCGCTTTTAGTAGTTTTTAACAGTACCGTTATATGGGGAATGAGTGGAGTTTCCATCCGATTTCCATTTTCACAATGTCGGTAGAAGTTCTTATAAGATTTGTAATCAACAAATCTGGTTGTTGTAGCTTAAGTGGTATAGGAGATATGTACATTTTTCAACAAATTTTTCAGAGTTATCATACTATCCTGAAGTCGTCTTTAATATGTTGGATATATGTATAATATATATCTGTGTATATTGCCCACACAAGATATCTAAAAATTGCTTTTTTTTGAACTAAAACTCCATGTATTTCTTTTTTTTTCGCAGGACATTTGCCTAGCACATATTTATTTTTGTTTCTCAAAAAACATGTACCTAGTACTTTTTAACATTAGGAAACTATTATTACTTAAAAACGAGCAATAAGATTTATGCCACACATTTTTTCACTTTGTCACCATTGTTTGCCTTTTCATTGCCCATATCTGATGATTAAATTACGAGCTGCCGGCTGAAATGTCGTCGTGTACACGCATTAATCGACGTATGGCACTGGTGTTACGGTTTCATACCCCACCCTCTGAGCAAGAGAAAAACAATGGCTACATGCTGCTATAATGCTACACATGTATATGTGACCTGGTCTACGGAAAGGGGGCTTAGGTGTCAAAAAAAAGGAGAACAATTAATGAGATAATGAAAAACTGACGATTATTTTTAACAGCTTTTCCCAGAAAACTAGTTTTCGCACGTTAGCTCCCTTTTTGTAGACCAGGTCACATATATTCGTTTGCATTATAATTTCCACGCTAATTCATGGTTGAGAATTTATGGTGCGGGTCTTTTGCGTTGTTTTAATTTTCCACACTTTTTTGTTTCTTTGCTTACCGGATTAGATTGCAATTCGCTAGCAATTCTTTGTCGCTTAGTGATGACAGCTTTGACTATTGCAGCGTAGCGACACTTCCTGTGCATTGCGAGAGGTAATGAACCGGTGCGGCGCTTAGTTGCACTTGAACACTGACCGCAAGCTGTTAGCAATCCGCCACTTTCGCTCTCGATTGAGTTTGGCATTTACTTTAGTTTTTTCACTATGTCGGCAAATTTATATAAAAGTAACTGAACCCGCAGGCGTTGTCCTGAGTGAGACTATGTGTTTTGAAAAGAAAAGAAAGTTGAGTTTACGTTGTGTTAAAAATCATTTATTTTCGATTTTTACAAATTTTTCTCACTGTAACGCAGCTTGATAAATAACATTTTTTGGTTTCTATATATGTAGGGGTGGATTCGTATTTATTATAAGAAAAGTGTTTATTTTACAAAAGTGTTCTTATTTTATTTTACATAAAATGTTCTTATTTTATTTTACATGAAATGTTCTTAACAATGTTTTAGTTTTTATTTTCAACTGGCACCGTGCTCGTCCGCGTGTCGACTGAAAGTGTAAACACAATGGCTACGACAGACTGCAGCGGCACGACAGTGAACTGAAAACGTCGTTGTTCATCTTACTACATGTACATTTTGAGAAGCAACAACAACACAATGGCCAGCATGTACACAAAACAACACAGTTGTCCATTTTGCATGTACACAATTTCGTTGTGGCCATACTAATACCTTTCACTTCAATGAAATTTTAATATTTTGTTCAAAGTGAAATTTTTTATGCAAAAAATAAGAAAATAGGTAAAAATTTTTGCTTTAAATTATCACTTGTTATTACAAATGATATAATAGAGCTATAATATAGCTATTTTTATGCTTTTATTTGTAAAATAACATCAAGTTTGTTAGAGCTGTGAATAATTTTACATTTTACATATTAGTGGCATCACCACTCTACCTCCTCTTTCTATCTTCCATTCTACTGTCAACTCTACTGTCGTCGTACTGTCGTTGGCAAAAATAGGAGGATATTGAAGTTAGCGAGAACGACAACTGTCGGCCTGCAGTCGTGTAGTCGTGCAGCTGTAAAAATAACACTGCCCATAAGAACGTGTGTATTTTAATATTTGACAGATGTAGTTTGCAGTCTGTCGTAGCCATTGTGTTTACACTTTGACTGTCGTTTTCAAAGTCTTCGTTACTTGTTTCTTCATCGCTACTCGTTGTCTTCGTCGCTACTCGTTGTCTATTGCGATCAGTGTTGCATGTTACTGTCCGTACGTTCGCCCACTTCTAGTCTGTCCTTTATTCGTTCCCACATATATGTATATGGTATGTACGGAGAGGATGGTTTTCCAACTCGTGAACACGCCACGTATAACTGGCCGTGTGAAAAACATGGAATTTCCAGATTTATGCCACACACTTTTAACGACTATCCTTGTGCCCTGTTGATTGTCATCGCAAATGCAATTTTCACTGGAAACTAAATACGGTCGAACTGAAATAGCAAATCGTTGGAACTCAAAGGAATTCATAGAATCAAGCATTCTGCCCCCTTGTATTCGATTGCTGCGTCACAATCAGTCGGGTTCCCTTACACAGTTTCGGCGCATGAAGAATGGGAAACGTAATAATGACAGATCCAATTTTGAGGCGCAAGTAATACGGCGGCATACCAAGCCTCATCAAAGAATTTAGAAATTCCACTGGATAATTCACGGTGTCGTATTCATTGTCAAGACGATCAAATCGAATCCGAATTTGACTTTGAATTTTCCAGTTTAAATCATTAACATCGGTAGTTTTGGTAGCTAAAATTACGCGTGCACTCAAGAATCGTAGTTACGATAATTTGGCCAATGTTCAGATAAACATTCGTGATGAGTTCATCTTTCGTTGAAGTGAATTGACAAAAGGCTGGTGACTTGATATCAAGCCACTGGAAATATTAACCGAATTTGCCTATTTCCAATTCTTAGCGAATACGATGTAAATTGTTTAAAGCAATGTCATGTTTGTTCGTATCCCATAATTGACGCTAATTTGAAGGCTGATATGTCGAAATGATCATCACGAAAAATGTGCGATCTTCATTTGCATTCGAAGTACCTATCGCATCATCCATAGTTTGATTCCAGCGATAATCATGTTCCAGCAATTGTAATTGCTGGCTGGCTTCTCAAAAAGTTGCACACACTTTACCATTCACAGTACGAAATGACTCAAATAAAGTTGAACCACGTACATTAATCAATAGCAACCGAAGGTAGAAGCAATCGGCGTTTTTCGGTTGGATTATGTACATAAATTCGTCCTAATGCACTAGTTGAGAACACATATGGATGTCAATCTATTGGTTGGTCTTTCTTTCTGCGTAGCTATTTCTTCGACGGTACATTCCACGTATAATATCAAGTAGTTTCCGAATAGAGGAATGTTCCCGCAAACGGATCATTGACGAAAGTTGAGCAAAATCTCGTAAATTGAGTGCTGAATGTTATGCCATTGTCGCCTGGTGAGCGATGCTGATAGAATGGATATCTATCATTTCTAGTTTGTGTTTCCGAAAAAAAAGCACGTGGATAGTGTTTCGTGCATTTATTGCCAGACATACAAACCGAAGTGGAATTGTGAAGTCCATATTATTTTTCATCACTTCGTATAATACTGGATCTTTCTCTGAATCAAGAATTTCGGAAGAAATGATTCCTTCAATTTGATCTGCACCATCCAAAGAAGAATGTATGCGTGCGGCAAACCTCTCTTTTGCCACTCAATGGAGTACATCTAGCATCTAACAGCATCATATGTGACCTGGTCTATGAAAAGGGAGCCAACGTGCGAAAACTAGTTTTCTGGGAAACAGATGTTAAAAATAAACAACTCGTTTCGTCAGTTTCTCGTTATCTCATTAATTGTTCTCCTTTCCAGAGGCTGCAAGGACGTCCAGTAAGTGTTGTTTTTGGTCGGAATATTATTATAGTTTATCGTGTAAGTTGCTAGTGTGGAACATTTAAAAAAGTAACATTGAAGAAGTGACGTTTACTCTAATACCGCGCAGCTGCTGTTGTCTTGTTTTCATTCGTCTCTCTTTCCGGATGTTCTGTTATCACATTTGTGTAAGTGTTTCTGTTGATTATCGTCTTCGCATTTCGCATGAAATGAAGCATGAGTGTTGATGAGGAGTTCAGCGCCGTATACGGACAATATTTCCATGAAAAGGGTGATGAAAACAATGAAAAGATGATTAAGATGAAGACGAAGTATGTGTATCTCAGGCAGAAGATGATACCGAACAAACTTTTGTTAAGATTGACCTGTCTGTTGTTAAAGTAAAGAAGGAGGAGCTGGTAACAAAATTTCTGTCAAAAGATTGTTGTAATAATAAATGTCACACACTGAAACCACGGGAAATGATCGAGAGTACGCGGAACAATTGTTTAGGGATGTCGAAAAATGAACTTGATTTAGTGATACTAAGTCACATCGAAGCTGGAATTATGAGTAACGAAAAGCTAGAAAGTGTATACGCAAAGCTTGCTGGCCGGAAGAAATATGGACAGAGACAGGATACAGAAGTTATGAGGCATAAAATTACATTTACCTTCTACAGAGTACCTGTTTGTCGTTCGTTTTTCCTTTTTGTACATGCGTGTGGGAAGAAGCTTTACGAACATTTAGTACGTCATTTTACCGCACAGGGTGTAACAGTGCGCCAACTTTTCTGTGCCAATTGTGTTGGGCAGAATAAGAATAACACTGTGCTATCATATCTGCAATGGCGTTTGGCTCGGGGTCTTAACAAAACTATTTTATTCAATTTTCTACTTACAGGGCACACTAAGTTCGCGCCTGATCGTTACTTCGGTATTTCCAAAAGTAAGTATGCTGTCAGTAACATCGACGCGTATGCAGATTTACTGCAGTGTGTCGAGGCATCATCACCTGGGGGTTATAATAAAGCTGTATCGCCTGAAAAAGTCATCTGTTATGAATGGGACAGCTATTTTAAACTACTGTACAAGTCACTTGTTGGAGTAACGCAACTCCGTCATTTCATAATCTCTACAGGTTGTGTAAAAACAAAGAAATTCGCAGGCAGTGAAGAAGTGCAGTCCTTTAAGCTTCTGTTAAAACTTATCGATCTTGAAATGCCGAAAGTTATACAACCAGCCGGTTTATCTTTGGAACGTCAGTGGTATATCTATCACAATCTTCGCAGCTTAGTTTCGTATTTATCTACAATAGATAATATGGCTCCATTGCCGAAAGATTTGCCATCGAAGAAACGGAAGGCAAAAACTAGTGAAGATGTTCTTAAACCAGACGAGGAACCAGGTCCACCTTCCTCAGGATCAACACGTAGAAAGATCTCAAGGAAAACGACAACAAAGAAAAATACATCAACTACTCAGCATTATTATTTTTGGCCCATAATACGTTTTTCTAGTGTATAATCATGTCTTTACAGCTTATAACTCAATGTATTTTGTTCATTAAAAAAAATTATATTTTTTCGTATTTTTACTCTTCTTTCTCTACATTTTTAGGGAACTTTCAAACAAGTTATGATTTTTTGGATTCTATCACGTGAAAAAGCATCTCATCTTCCATCCGAATCAACTAAAAAGTGAAAATTGATTTTTTGACACCTAAGCCCCCTTTCCGTAGACCAGGTCACATATATGTATATTCCTTCAAGATAAAGTGCATCAAACATCGCAACTGTCGTGCTGTGCCATCGTGGCGATCGCTTGCTGATTGACCGCGATTTATAATTCCGCACGTATGTCATCGCTTCCTGGGAGTACTTCTTGCCTTGCCATGGGCTGCCGTACGCTGAAGGCAAAAAGAACGCCGACCGATATTAGCGCGACCTCTTCATGGCTTCATAACAAATTTCAATATGTAATTTATCATTTTGTGTGAAGCACACATAAAGTTTTCACTAAATAATTTTTCTTTTGAATAGCCGGAAAAAGCAAGCGACCGAAATTGAACGATTAAAATAATTTACAAATCAAAATATTGAAAAACAAAACAAACAAAAATTGAAAACAAAATGTATATGGAAAAAAGCTACTTTTTGCAATTGTCCAATTTTCGAAAACCGAAAACCTATAAAGTGTCATAACTAAGCCATAAATAAAAATATTAAAGTGAAATTTGGCACAAAGGATCACATTAGGGTGGGGCATATTTGTACGTAGTCTTTTGGAAAAGTGGGCGTGGCCCCGCCCCCAATAAGTTTTTTGTACATATCTCGGAAACTACTATAGCTATGTCAACCAAACTCTATAGGGTCGTTTCCTTCATATATTTCCATATACAGAAATCGGATAATAACCACGCCCACCTCCCATACAAAGGCTATGTTGAAATTCACTAAAAGTGCGTTAACCGACTAACAAAAAACGTCAGAAACACTAAATTTAACGGAGGAAATAGCAGAAGGAAGCTGCACCCAGGCTTTTCTTAAAAATTGAAAATGGGCGTGGCGTCGGCCACTTATGGACCAAAAACCTTATCTCAGGAACTACTCTACCGATATCAATGAAATTTGGTATATAATATTTTCTTAACACCCTGATGACATGTATGAAATATGGGTGAGATCGGTTAACAACCACGCCTTCTTCCAATGTAACGCTATTTTGAATTCCATCTGATGCCTTCTCTGTATAATGTATACATGAGGAAATGAAAATGCAATTCAATACTCAAAGTACACAAATTGATCTAATCCAATTAATTTTACAGCAAAATAAAAAAATATGTAAATGACGGATAATGAAATCTCGATTATCACTTTATCATGCGAGAGTATAAAATGTTCGGTGACACCCGAACTTAGCCCTTCCTTACTTGTTTTTATATAACGTTTGTATGGGAAAAAGAAAAAGGCTGTTTTTAGAGATTTTCCGGCAATTATTGGAATTTTTCTCTCCGTAAAAACCATCTTTGAACTTCAACGAACATTTAAAAAACAGAATTAGCCAAATTGGTCTAGGCGTTGTTGAGTTGTGCGCTTAGCAACACATGTTGCGATTAATTTTTATATCTAAGATTTAATAAACTTTGAGATGGAAACTAAGAATTTTGGTAGCATACATATGTATTCATTCTGAAGAAGAGCCTGTTTGCCTTTTATACATACATATGATATGCATATTTTTTGATGGTTATTGATATAAAATTACTAGTTCAAACTCTTGATTCTTATATTTATGAGTATATATGTATGTATATACACCCAACTCTTTTTTTACAGGGCTGAAAAAATAAAAAAATGTTTGTAAAAAATGTTTAATCTAGTACGGTTTTAAAATCTCTGCCTTGTAATTATGTTTGTTTTTACCACAATTAACACCATTGCTGAAATGAACATACATATTAGCAACTGGGAAATCCCTTTATTCGATTACTCTTACGTACACATTTTGTTCGCATGGTATTTATAGTACATTGCTGAAATGGGTATCTCCAGTGATGATACCGGCTTTAGTACAGTTCGTCGCAAACAATTGCGCTTGTTATCAAAAAGCGGCGAATAATTATGTAGCTATGTAAATATTTTTCCTTTATTTTTATTCTAAGCTTTTTGTTCTTAATGCTGGATTAACAGATTTCATTTGCTTTTGCTTAATCTATTCAATTAAATGCCACATGAATTTACAATTTGTATGCATATCTGAAATTTTATAGTTTTCAGCATTTTTTACACGGTTTTTCGAAGTAAATATAGTTCCTTATTTCATCTTAAACGGTTTTCAGATGACATGGAACGTATCCCCCATTTTACTATAGGAAACGCCTCTTTTTTTACACGGTTTTCCGTGGAACGTATCTACCGTGTAAAAAAAGAGTTGGGTGTATTAGGGGGTTCTCTTGCTCTTGCAAAACCCTTGCACGGTGCACGAATTGCAGAACTTTCCTCTTGTTGCAACGGCACAACAGCAAACACACGGAGAAAATTATTTGCAATGGCTGCAAAATATGTCAGACCAAAACCCATTTTTAATTTTGTGCAATGACACGTAACAAAATAATTGCAACACTGTACTAGCTGTCATTTTACTTAAATACATATTTTGACGTTAAATTTGAGGAAGGTAAATTTTAAATAGATTTTATGATTTCTATTTAAATTATAAAGATTTGTTATAGTTTTTTGTGTTAAGAATGAATGCAGAAGGTGCGCCAATTCACAATAGCCATGCATAATAGTCATTCACAATAAATTGACCGAATCAGCCGTTCATATATCACTAGATTCCGCAATGTCTGCTCTCCTGCCCTTGTATATTTCGGTATAGGATTTTTGCAATCTGCAATCTTGCAAGAGCAAGAGAATCCCCTATTGTATATATTAGGAAAAATAACTTTGTTCGCAAAGTTAGAATTCTTAATTTATTCCAAAAAATCCCCCTTGGCCCAATACACTTGTGATAACGTTTTTTCCAAACCTTGAAACATTTGTAGAAGTTAATTACCGGAATTGCCTTCAAGGCGCCTAGAAATTCATGATTAATGTCTTCAATTGACTCAAATCTTCGCCGGAGCGGTCGTTTGAGTTTGCTTAACAGTGGATGCGGCAAGATATTGGATCAAAGTTTGGCGAAAAACCCGCGAAGAATCAATGCAGTATTCGAAAGTGTATTTACGTGGTGCAAAAACAACAGCTGTCGGCTATAATTCCGACTTCCTTTTACGAATAGCCTCGCGCAAATTACTCATAACAGTGACAGTTTGTCCGGTGGGTAGAAATTCGGATGGCATCGAAGAAAACTGTTAACATAACCTTGATTTTTATTTGTTATGGCGTGGATTTTTAGGCTTCGGCTCATCTCTGCCACGATTTTCGGATCGTAAGCATATAGTATATCAAACAAAAAAAAAAAACACGTATGTACGTTTTATGACGTGCTGATAGAGGGAAAACATTGCTTTACAGATTTTAATCGATTTTTTCGAATAAAATTAGTGATTTTGGAACCAATGATGGAATCCTATTAATTAGATCCAAATGATCTTTCAAAATGTCTTCACTTATTCTTCCGAAATTCCAATGATACCAGGAATATCTCTGACGTTTAATTGTCGATTCCTAAGTACCAGTTCCTTTATTTTATCGACGTGTTTATCATCAGTTGATGTTATTGGCCGCCCTGGACGTGGTTCATCGTCAACCCATTCTCTGCTCCCTTTGGGTAATTTATAACAATTAAAAACCCTTGTTAACGAAAAGTAATTATTACTGGAGACCTTTTCCAACATTCTGAACGTTTTGACACGAAAAGTTTGATGCCGCTCACAAAATTTAGTGTAATTTCTTTCTTGAATAATTTCACTCATCGTTAAAACCTCCGAGTGCACTTCAGAAAGACAAGCGTATACTAGACACTAATTATTACTTTGATCCATCTTTTGGCACAAATGTCACTAATAATCATACCGATCTAGAAAGAAAATGTTTTGAAGTACAGGTTTACGCGCAAAATTTAAATTAAAAAGTCTTACCCACATGATTATATAGTATAATGAACTAATTTATGCTTGTTTATCCTTTGAAAAACTAACTATTCTTTTCTTTTTAGCTTTACCTTGTAAACCCGATATGAAGTCAAATGTACTCTGCGGTACAAAGCCAGCTGACCAACTGGTTTCACCTTCAGTGGATTTTTCAAGCGCCTTTTCTTCCAATCATAAGTCACATCTTAATGAAGTTTACTGGACGTATCTCCTTCAAGGATTATACATGTTATTTAGGTGACCCGAGGGTCTGCGACCATTGCCTCATTACTTGATATAAAGTAGAAAGTGGCCAACATACGATTTGAAGACAACAACTGTCATATTGCGGAGAGTTCGTCCAAATGCCATCACATATATCCATATAACATAAACATAAAGGAGTTGAAAACTGTACCACCGTTTGAAACGATTAATTATAACAGAAGCTTAAATAGATTCCAGGTCGGTATTATTTAGCAAGTCCTTAAAATGAATTTAAAAAAGGAAAAATTTCGACTCCTTTAATTTTTTTTCTACAGAACCACGTGACGGGTGTTTGAAATAATGGCGCAACGAAGATTCGCATAAAATGAGTTGTACAGCCAAAGCTTTCAATATTGGATAGCACAAGAGGAATATGCTGAGAATACTACAAAAAGATATTTAATTAAGAGCACTTGTGTGTTAATAATACCATAGCTTCCCCAATTTATTTTAAATCGGTTATATGTGCATGTATGTTTGTATAGAAATATGTACTGTTAATATGTAAAAAATATGTATTTATTTTTGTACTTAATCGTTACTAAAAAAAAGAATTACATAATAAAATGTTTGAACATATATGAGTTTGTGTTGAAGGTCGTAAAAAGTAAGTAAGATTTTCATTGCTGAAGCAACTAGTTTTGACAAAAAAAAATAATTACACCGCCTTTTAAAATCTAAAAAGTAGAGGCTAGCAAATTAATGTTATGTTTTTTTTGAACGACAAGTTCACTAATTAATTTCGTTTCATGACAACAGCTGATCTTAATGAATTTTTTTTCGCAGCCAACTTCATTCTTGACCACTTTGCCGTTATATATTTGAACAGCATGTTTGGCAAAGCTTAAAAAAAGAACGTGAAATTATCTTCTCACCGAAGTGTTCTCTCAATAAATCCATTGCTTGATACGATATGTGAGAAGATATTTTTTTCTGGATGAAATGGCAGCTCTAGAAACTCTTCAGGTTGTTTTTCGTCCCTAGTGCGGAAATTTGCTTCTTTACATACCCATTGAGCCAGAAATGGGCCTCATCGCTGAACAAAATTTGACTCGAGATCGTCAGATCTAATTGGAACTTAACAATAGCCCATAGAGCGAAGTGATTTCGCTTGGGACGATCGAGCGGCTTCAGTTATTGTACAACCTGTATTTTGTACGCTTTCAATTTAAGATCCCGACGTAAAATGTGTCAAAGCGTTCAATATTGAAAAACGCAAAATATGTCAGGGCGTTCTAAATTGAAAAACGTACGGGTGCGGTAGAGATCACCCGTTACTCTCAAAATGGTAAAAATGCAGTTCAAACTCGGCTAATGATGTTTATGAAAAATTTGCTTGCATTATTTTGTTCTGGCAATACAGCATGTCCTGGAAAGACTCCTGAAGCCGATGTAGATAAAATAAATTCGTTTCGCGAAGACGTGACCCATTACTGAAGCGCATTGTTACTGGCGAAGAAAAGTGAGTTGTTTAAAAAAATGTAAAACTCAAGAGATCATGGTCTGTAAAAATTGAATCATCTCAAATCCGATCAAAGGGCGATAGTCACCAGGAAAAAGGTTATGTTGTCTGTTTGATGGTATTGCAGAGGAATCTCTTATTTTGAGCTTTTGACCGACAATATAACGTTTGATTCTGAAATGTATTGTGATCAGCTTGACAAATTGGGTGATGTACTCAAAGGGAAGAGTTTAGAATTGATCAATATAAAAGGTGTAGTGTTACACCAAAATAATGTAAAACCTCTTACAAGTCTCATAAAGTGTCAAAAGCTTTTGCAACTTGAATGTGATGTGCTACCACACCCACCGTATTCC
The DNA here is from genome assembly GCF_016617805.1 of Bactrocera tryoni. Taxonomy (NCBI): domain Eukaryota; kingdom Metazoa; phylum Arthropoda; class Insecta; order Diptera; family Tephritidae; genus Bactrocera; species Bactrocera tryoni. Next base: position 56,042,493 of record NC_052500.1, on the reverse strand, counting down.
TTAGACTTGGCATTTTCGAAATATTACTTATTCCCGTCTCTGCAAAAAATTTTTTATAGGAGAACCTTCACCTCAAATCAGGACGAAAAAAACCACTTGTACCAATTTTACTTGACCGAAAGATGGCAAAAGGTATTGGATAAAAATAAAGCATGAAAATCTTATGCCCTAACGGACATTAAGATAAGTGTAAAAAAGCTCAAGTAGCTTTCCAAATGTTATTAATAAGTTATGCGAATAGTACTTTTAAAATAGACTCCAGTGGCACTAAACCTATGATGCGCGTGATGTGGAATGTAATGATGATGGGGTGTGTAATGAAGATGTGGTGTGTAGTGTTGATATGGTGTAGGTAATATGTGTGGTGTGGTAGTATTGAGGGGGGGTCTGAGGAGTGGCCATACACGACACACATATGCGTTCGATCGGTACGCGTGCGTTTGCGGTTTACTCGTGTATGGACTTGTGCGCATACCGATCCATGTTCGCGAAAATATTTGATTTTTTACGATCGGTGTGCACATATGTGTGTCGTGTATGGCGCTGTGTGCACACAAAATCTCATTTTTCCTGTGTCGCCGAACAGTGAAGATCGCAGAGGAACAGTGGGAAGTGTTAAGGGGGGAGCCTACTTTAGAGGCTTCAAAAAATCGATTTTTTTGAAAATTTTTTTGCTAGGGAAAGAAATAATTGATTCAGCGAAATTTCTAGGTTTTATAGTTATATATTTGCACATTTTTCACAAATTTTTTGGATACGAAATCTTTGATATTCTACCTTTGGGAAGCAATTGCCCGATGCATCTCGCATGTGCATTTGTCGGACGGTGGGCAGGATGCAGGTCGCAAATTCTATCTGAAACAAAAAATTCGAAAGATTCATTTTTTTAATAATTTATCTTCTAGTTTAACTAAGAAAATTCCAAAAAAAAAGTGTAAAATTTTAAAAATTGAAAAAAGTGGTTTTTTACCAGAAAACTTTTACTTTATGTTGTTTAAAAATTTGTTCAAACTTGACTTTTCTTAGTTTTTTTTAGTTTAAATAGATAGAAGCTAATTTTATGCCAAAGATAATAAACTTTTCCCCAATTCCATACAACGTTTATTTTTTTTCTATCCTGCCGCCAATTAAGAATAACCGCAAAAATTAAAAACCGAGAAATCGCGCTTCAAAGTTTTCGCTGTTTATCCAAGCGCTCATATATCTGCTAGACGCTCCGTCACTATTTTCCTTCTAGCTTCGATAATATTTCGAATTCCCATCTATAACTTTGGGGACATATTCTTAGATAATTTTTAAAGAGATTTAAGCAAAAAAAAAACGATTGTTTGAAGCTTCTAAAGCAGGCTCCCCCCTTAATAAAGATTTCGTTTCAGAATTTATTGGTCTTTTAAAAAATGAATTGGCAATTTGGCAAACGAAAAGTGTGTGGCTTTTACCACCTTACAATAATTTACGTCAACTTACCTCACTACGATGTTGAACGCCGCGAGAGCCTTCCACCGTGTACCCGCACCATGCGCACACAACTTACCTCACTACGATGCTGAAAGCTGCTAGAGCTTTCCACCATACGTCCTAACGCACCATACGCATACTTACCTCGCTACGGTGACGAAAGCTGCGCTGTGCTGCTATATAAGCAAGCACTTCACA
>NC_052500.1:56035408-56040737 GCF_016617805.1 Bactrocera tryoni | reverse complement strand
ACCCAACTCTTTTTTTACACGGTTTCTTTTGACACGGATTTGAAGTTACACGATTGACAATTGCTGAATGGATATCTCCAGTGACGATACCGAATTTAGTCCAGTTCGCCACAAACAATTGCGCTTGTTATCAAGTAGCGACGAATAATTATGTAGCTATATAAATATTTTTTCTCTATTTCAATTTAAGTTTTTCTGTTCTTAATTCTGAATTAACAGATTTTTTTGGTTTCTAGCTTAATCTACCAATTTTTGACCTGTATGAATTATATATATTAAGTTTTAATGCTCAATAAAATGCCATATGAATATACAATTTGTATACATATCTGAAATTTTATAGTTTTTAACATTTTTTACACGTTTTTTCGAAGTAAATATACATAGTTCTTTATTTAATCTTACACGGTTTTCAGATGACATGGAACCCATTTTACTACAGGAAACGCCTCTTTTTTAAACGGTTTTTTACACGGTTTTCTGAGGAACATATCTACCGTGTAAACGAATAGTTGAGTGTATTTATCCAACGCATTGTAACTTTAGCCAACAGGTGCTACTTCGGATTGAGTAGACAACTTAGAAGTAATATCCTCTCTCGTCGAACAAAAACCAAACTCCATAAGTCAATCATTATTTCCTGCTATATGGTGTAGAGGCTTGGACGATGACAACATGAGTCAACGTTGAAAGTTTTCGAGAGAAAAGTTCTGCGAAAGATTTATGGTCCTTTGCGCGTTTACCACGGCGAATATCGCATTCGATGGAACGATGAGCTGTATGAGATATATGACGACATTGACATAGTTCAGCGAATTAAAAGATAGCGGCTACGCTGGCTAGGTCATGTTGTCCGAATTGACGAAAACACTCCAGCTCTGAAAGTATTCGACGCCGTACCCGCGGGGGAAGCAGAGGAAGAGGAAGACCTCCACTTCGTTGGAAGGACCATGTGGAGAAGGACTTGGCTACGCTTGGAATATCCAATTGGCGCCACGTAGCGAAAAGAAGAAACGACTGGCGTGCTGTTAGTAACTCGGCTATAATCGCGTAAGCGGTGCCTACGCCAATAATGAAGAAGAAGAATCCGGAGCTTGAAGGATCGCCTGAGATCTAGCTCCAACCAATAAATTCCAGCTCCCACTAAATTGGCCTTCCATCTCCTTTTAGTGTGACTTGGAATCTTATCTCTCAAATAGCATGGTTATGTGGTAGAGAACTTACCAATGCCGCCAACATTGCAACTGATTTTTCCGCAGAGCTTTCTACTGTAATGTCGGTTGGTGGTAAGTTAATTATTTCTATTTCCGCCGTTGGAGTGGTTTTCAGCCCTCCCATTAAGCAGAGAATAGCTAGACAGTGTAACCGGTGACATCGGTTTCCTGTATGAATGAGAAACATGGAAAAAACTGTGAAAAAGTTTCATATGTTATAATTTGTTGCATATTTAATAAATATGTACGTGTATAATATAAAATTCAAGATTATGTTGAAAATATGCTCTTAAACAATAAATAATAAATAAAATTTAAAATAGCAAGAGTAACGTCCCATGGAATAGATTTGTGAAGTCGGAATTTGTGCTTCGAAAAAGTATACTTATTGGGTGCACAAATCAGTTCCCGCTGTTTGCCTATATATGGCTGAAGCAGTAAGAAGCGATCGATGTTGATACATCCAAAATGTGATAAGCTCAATCTAGATATTTGAAAGACAACTGCATTTTAATATTAGTAACTTTGCTTATTTATCATGTGCTTTTGGTTATGTGAATAACTATGTGTTGAACTATTACTTATACGTTCTCAATATAACATTAGCTTTTTGGTTTTTTTCCACAAACAATTTTATATATTTAGAACACTTAATGCATTTATTTCGAACATTGCTGATGTAACTGGCATTGAATGGCAAGAACTGAATATAATGAATAACTCTAAGTTCTATTTACTCGTATTATGGTATTTCTATGACAGCAATTAATTGAACACATTTTATCGTGATATCAATATATTTTATTGACAACTGAATAGAATTCACATGAATATAAAGGAGCGCAAATAGTTGAATTGCTGAGCAGTGACACGTATTCTAATTAATTGAAACGAATTTTTATGAAATTAGTGTTGTGTAGACTATCAAGTAAATAGAATGTACTTCAATAACCAATATATTGATGGATCAGTATACATTTAATAAAAATTTGATATCTAACTAAGTTAAGTAATCAAAAGGTATTTGATAAGGATTTAATCAAAAAAAGCTACTAGATCATATATGATATACGCATGATACTGATACCGAAAATAGGTAGATTTATTTTAAGTGCAAATATCAGTAGTTTAGCTCTAACACAGTCGAAGGTTTGTTTCGTCGAAAAAAGACCTTTTTTCGTGAACTTTTTCAGAAAAAATTATTGCTGTAGGTTTATTTTACTTATTATTATATGAAAGTACAACACTTGAAGGATACTTAAAAAAAGTTTTATCGAAAAATAGCAAGGAATAACGGATTTATAGTCGATCTCTGCAGGCACCTCGAAAAAAAAGTTGTTGTGCGGTGACCAGCCTACAGCATCACTGGATCATTCGAAACCAAAAAATTAAAATGCTTTCTTTAGTTCAATAGTTTATCTTTCAATTGACGTCGAGTTTTTTTTTTAATTTTTCAATTTTTCAATTTTTGGTACCATTTTCAAGCCAAAATGACGATTTTAGACGAAAAAATCGACTTATTTGTTATTGTAAAATTCTTAGAAATTAAAATTTTTGGAAAAACTCGACGTCATTCGAGAGCCATATATATGTAGAATATTTGTACAAAATTTCAAAACGATCGATGCAGTAGTTTTTTCTGTAGGCTGGTCACCGACTTTAAAAATGGCATATTTGGGAAAATCGATTCAAAGTTTTGTACACTCAGCGCAGGTAGCTGGAGGTACCGTTATTCAACCTGCTGTAACTTCGTTAGTTTTTCTCCGAATGACCTAAACCTTTAACACAATATTCTTGAGATGTTGATGGTCCAGAAAAAAAAATTTAAAAAAATGGAAAAGTTGTCAAACCTTACCCCCTTAACACCACCAATAGCTAACGGCACTTATGCCTAAAATAAACAATAAAGTTAACGCCACCAATAGCTAAGGGCACTTTTGCCTAAAGTAAACAATATTCATATAAATTCATTATTAAACGAATGTGTCAAACATGTTATTGACACATCGCCAATTAGGAAGCGGCCATAAACTATAACTTATGGCACGCTTTAAGTAGAATTAGACAGCACATCTGCACTTCTTAGAATGTAAGATGAAACTCTGTATCTAGGCTTAAGATATCAATTGTAAAAATATAAGTACATTAATGATAATTCAGTTTAGTTTTTGAATATAACTCACTAGATTACACTCGCAAAAAATAATTTGCATATGAAGACTTAGGAGTAAAGTTAATTATTGGAAGCTTTGTAAGTAAAAGGCAAAAGAAAAAACAAAGAATTTTCAAATTTAATTGAACTTTTTGACTTGCAATCACAGGCGGAAAATTTTCATGTATAAATTGATTAAGTCTTACCACTTATAACAAATGTTATATCTGATGTTTTTCCAAGTATTGTGGAGAGAAGGATAAGTGTTTTATTGTTTAAAAAAGAGAAACTTCGTTTCATTACTCCTAAGATCTCTTCGAGTTGTCTGTGAATTAACACGGTTTTGGAGATTTGTCATTTTTGTTGCTAATGTTGTATATCGACAAATCTCAATTAATAGGAGAAAACGTGTTTGTGCCTAAAGTGGATAAAATTAGGGAAAACTTGAACTAGCCCCCATGTAACACACATATAGCATCCGGGTGACTATAATCCATATGATTGGCGATGGTAAGGGTGGTACTTTAAGGAATTTCAAGGAACAGTAGGCATTGTTGGGAAAAATAGATAAAGTCGGGTCGATACTACACCCAACAGTCATATACTACATATTGGGTAGCCGAAAAAGTCTATTCGTATTTCTAATTCAATTTTAACTTATTTTTTTATATTTATAATAATAAATCAATAAACAAATATAAACCATTTTGGTCGACCACTTTATGCCATTTTTCCGCTAGAGACATTAATCCATCAGGGTAAAACTTTCATCAGTGTAAACCGAAATTTCAAAATTTCCAGAACGGACGATAGTGAACCGTTATTGTGCTACACGAAGTGATACAACATAGTGTCCGTAAACTTCACAAACTGTATTGGTAGCTTGCGGGGCATTCTTACCTTTTTTATACAAAAATTCAAAATATAGTGAATTTCTTCATTATTTTCATTTATTTCTGAACAGCAATAACTTTTTTTCAACTTCCCCGAACTTAATTTTCTTGGTTAAATGAAGCTTAAAATCGCACCTTTCCAACACTTTAATGTATGACACAAAGTGATTGGTAGCACTGGAAATATGGCAACGAAATCTATTGACAAAATACTTTTTCGACTACCCAATATAACGATTTTCGTTTTTCTAACAAACCTTATGTCGAATATGTCGGGCAGTGTATGAGTTATATCTATATACTAATATATATGTATAATTCCTTGGACTCCGATCCTCTGATTGACGTTTTGCACCTAACGGTATTTCCCTGGCTTTGATTCTTGTCAAAATGCTGTTGGGAATAAGAATACTGAAGCAAAAGGTGCAATGAGCTGTTAATTATTGCCTTCAACTGTTAAAAGCAGTGGTTCATTAATTAAAAATTTTGTTCAACTATTATTTGAAGAGTGTTTTTTGTTTTTGTCAGTTCTGGTAAAAAAAAAATTTACCGCTGCCACTACCACCACCAGCACTACAACCACTAACACTTAAAGCTACTTAAGAGCTTCATATAATGTGCAAACGTTTGTTGCCTAAAGTGGTGCTCCACTACAAAACCTGCAATGAAAAAAATGTTAAAAATTAAGTAGTATTAAAATTAGCACACTATATAAGGTGACAAATTGCGAGCACAGGTGGACGTACGAAAAGTTGCAATTGGAGAACTTATTTTATAATAAAATTTAATAATTTGTAAACGTTGTTCTTGCTTATACTTATCTTTTTATGATGAAATAATAAACATTACTGATTACATTAGAAAAATTAGAAATCATGGCATATTAGAAATGGTCGAAACGACTCTTTGAAATCATATCATTTATTGGAAAAGAAAATTAATGAACTTCAAGTATCCTTAATACAAACGAGCGACATAACAGTTTTGTTTTTACATTCTTCTACTACCAATTTAGAAAATACATAACCACATAGCAATATTTTGACCCCCTGACACGTGATGGATGGTTG